>NC_135418.1:15406524-15599024 GCF_051991245.1 Festucalex cinctus | reverse complement strand
CAGTAAAAGTAGTTCTGCCGTCCTACTGCGTAACTTTCAGAAAGGGATCAGCAGAGCTCAGCTCACACAGCAAGTAAACATTTAAATGGAAGCATAAACATGTCGAAAAAGTGAACTCATATGGAAGAGAGAAGTAAAAGCCTACCTATAGCTACCCCAGTAGGTTCTCTCAACCAAATAAAACAAACTTAAGATCCATAAATGAAGACATCGATTGAAATCCTCCCTTTAAATGTTCATAATTGCCTACCTGACCTTTCTCAGAGATTTCTTTTTACTATTATTATACAATTATATTGCGAAGCCTGTATGAAAAAATACGGTTAAAATGTGACTTAAAGAGATACTTTACTTATTTAGCCATTTTTGCCAGTCAAACATTAATATTTTGCCTATAATAAATTTGATATTTTCATTATTTTTCATGTACAATTAGTACCTTTAAAAACACATTTTGCAACTTGCTGTCGACTGAAAATGACATCACAAGGGCTCAGGTAACCAATCACACCTCAGCTTGTGAATGTCACATGACCCAACCTAGAAAACAAAAGTTGTACAACTAACTTTTAAATCGCAACAATTGAACCCTGGAATTATTTCACTGTGTGAAAGAATTTTTGAAATTCAAGCAAGTAAGAGTTCGACCAATCTTCTGGAAAAAATATGAAGCAGTTGGTAATGCTTCCACACGTGCAACTGATCAGCAGTGCCTGACTACACGGTAGCGTTACATTGACCAACCTTTAGGCCTCTGAGAATCTGGTAGATGAGGAACTGGACGTGGTCATCAGTCAGCTTCTGACACTTTACGATGTTGTTGAGGTCTGCCCCCATTAAATGGGTCACCAAGTATCTGCAAAAACAGAATCAGCCACTCAGACCTGAAGGAGACTGGCAAGCTTCCTTCTACAGCTCGCTACTTGCGGGGTTGCAGTGCATTAATTAGTTATTAACGATCCTTTTAAGCCATATATCTCCACTGCGCCTTCCGTTGACAAGAGAAGGCCACAATTCAATCTTAAAGATGATGTCAACCCCCCCAAAAAAGTTAAAAAAACATCTTTACAATAATATGTTCTATGCAGCCCAACTAGTCTAAACACAGTTTTCTGGTTAATAAACGCGTTAAAGGGATACTTCACTTATTTAGCCCATTATAGTAATAAAAAGTTATATTTTGTCTATAATTAATTCGATACTTTCATTATTTTTCACGTACAATTAATACTTAAAAAAAAAATGCCACTCGTCAACTAAAAATGACATCACATGTGCTCAGTGCTTAGGTAATGACCAATTACAGTTCACCTGTTTTCTAGATTGGGTCATGTGACATTCACAAGCTGAGCTGTGATTGGTTACCTGTGCACATTGTGATGTCATTTTCAGTTGACAGCAAGTTGCGAAATGTGTTTCATTATCAAAAGTGTATTTCAATATCAAATTTATTATAGACAAAATATTAACATTTGACTCCAAAAATGGCTAAATAAGTAAAGTATCCCTTTAATGGAATACGAGATAAGCAGCGAAATTTAGCAGTTTTTATCAATATCAAGGTGGCCATTTTGCCACTTGCTGTCATGTGAAAATGACATCACAGTTGCTCAGCTTCAGAAAACAGGTGAGCTGTGATTGGTCGTTGCCTGAGCCTTGCGCAACTGTGATGTCATTTTCAGTCGACAGCAAGTCGCAAAATGGCCGCCCCGAGATGAATAAAAACGGCTGAATTTTGCTTCATAATTCATATTCCACGAATGTAAGAATCAGAAAGTCATGTTTACACTTGTGAGGTCATATACAAGATATTGTCAAGAAACATTTTAATGTTGATGTCCCCCTTTAAGTCATGCACTTTAACAAACGGGGAATAAAGTCAGAAAAACTATAACAACTGGATGAAAGCAGATTGTGTTTGTGGCAACTTCAAGAACATCTGGAGACGGCTGATTATGCAAGTGTGCATAAATTATTGACGCAGTCAAAGAGCAGTTAGGATGTTAGATGAGCTGGACCTCACGTTTAGTCGTAGTGACCTAGAAGTGCAACAGGCTTCATCTCACATATCCATGACGTCACCCCCCACGGAGAGACCCTGTACACACTTCACTGGAGTTTGCGCACACAAATGCGCAGACTGCCAGATGGCTGTTACCATGGAAACAACTCCAATGTGCACAGTGCATCTGCTTAACCTACATTCACCTAAAACACTACATGTAAGGTGCAATGTGTTCTAGTTCACACTAGTGGTCATTTGAAGTGATGAAATGGGGGAAGAAGTGTGACTTACACATCACTGAACTCTTCTAAGCTTGTTGCAGGTGTGAAAACGTCTAACAGACCGATCACCTGAGGAAGGGGGGAAAAAAAAAAGAAAAAAAAGAGGGTAAAGATCATGTTTACACACACTGTTGAATATACCATATTACTGTTCTTCAATATCCTGACTATAATTTGTTCAAGCAGGCAGCGTAGCCATTTCCTTAGTTTCACACAACACGAGCATTTACAGTTAGATTATATTATAATGGCACACCGTTTTGTTTGTGTATTCAAATTCATCAAAGCGAATGGGTCTGGCAAACATAACCGCTGTCAGGAAGGAGCAATTGTTCTTTGCCCCACATTATGAAGCGTATTTATTTTTAAGTCCCTGTGTGGAATGCAAATGAGCAGCAGTAAATATAACAAGGCCAAGCCAGAGAACATCCAAGTTCAGCACTGACAAAACTTGTCTTACAGCATCATCGTCTGATCTAAAAATAATATGATGATGGTGGCATGCAGGAAAGTTTGTACAAACACGACACATCATTGCTGAATCGTGACGAAAGCACACAGGCTGGAGTTAAAAGATAGCAGAATGCGGGTGGGAATGATTGATTACAAAAACATTTTTTTAAATGTAAAAATATAAATCAACTCTTTCAATGCCAGACATTTTCAGAAAAGATAAGGAGGTCAACAGGGATGCACACCCGTGAACCCTTCCCCCATTTCAAAACAGAGCGCCGTGGATAAGTACAGTACAGTATTGTAAAACGCAGTCGTGTCATAGCCCGCCCACACAGAACACTCACACAGATGATTGGTCGGCTACAGGCACAACAAATATCTGATTGGCTCATCCTAGCTTCCAAACTCAAAACCCAGGGAGTCTCCCAGCAACAGCGGGAGGAAAACAGAATGTGTCTCTACTGTCTGTGCAACAAAAGGTAAATAATATAACACGCTGATGAATTTACAACCCACAGACAAAAAAAATAAATAAAAAACACTGCATGCAATTTTATGTTATGATGAAATAACAGCAATATGCCTGATGATAAATTACATATCATGCTCAGAGGGCGTTTGTTTACTCAACTGCGGATTGGCCCAGGTGTGTATGTGTAGTGGGGGGAATAAATGAGACACTGCGTCTACAAATTCTTTTTTTTTTTTTTTATCCCAGGGCTCCCGTCTTGCAGTCAATCATTAACTAATGTAAGTTTTGCACAGCAGCTGAACAAGAAAAATCATACTTTGCAATGACACAAAGGAAAGAGTGTGGATATATAAGAAAATCAATATGTTGTGTTGCTGCTGACAGTGAGCCTGCACAGACTAGTTTTAATCACGTTTTGCCGTGAAAATGCTTCTCTGTGGAACCTTTTCACGACATGAGGAAGTGTGGTTAGTTTTCAATAAGGTTTGGATTAAGCGTCACTTTGTCCTTCCTCTTCAGCATTCTAACAAAAATGATCCATCTGCACCCCCACTTCCCCTCAGGCCACATATGATGATAATAAATACAAAGATACAGTGGATATAGTGTACTAAGTGACACATCATTGTCAAAACACATTTTAACAGACTTCAAAAAATAAAAACACAATTTTGCTGCCCTGGGTGGGGGTCAATAACCTGATTGCATCATCTCCTGTTTCAATTTGAACTATTCCGTCTTCTGTGTTCTTGCGCAAAACTACCAAAACATACTGTTGGTAGCCTCATGCTTTGCCCTTGTTTTCCTTCAGCTGGAAGTTGAGATTAGGTTAAGGTGGAGTGAACATCTATAATGCACTGCAGGAATTTGCAGTGTCATTTGCAAAGAACAACAGCAGTTAGATTCCAACAGTAGTTCACCCTCTGGATGTATGCAACCATGAGTGGAAACTTTTGAGCATGATAAAATTAAATTATTAATTGTACACAGCATAAAAGTTGTGACATCTGTATAAGCTTCACAAATGCATAGATCACTTTTAGAGTAGCTCATATCCATTGCCTGGAGTCGCTTGACAAGCGGCCTCTGTGATTATGTAACATTAAGTGGTCGAAGCAGATGTAGCACCAGCATAGAGCATCTAAAAGTGTGTGGGCAAGTGTCTGCAGGTGATTTATCCACAATGCACAACAACACGGTGGTTTTAAATTCTTCTTCTTACACTCTCTGGTCATACGTTCGCCATCATATGCACGTCTCTATATGCAGTAGATGCTGACATTCCTAGAAGCATCTCGAATCAATGAGCTTTATTAAAACAGGTAAACAAAGTGCCACTGCAGTTTTTTACGCTCATGGTGCAAATACAACTACAGATGATCACATTGTTTTGCTATTCCTAAAAAAAATAAAAAAAATAAATAAAAATGCCATATACCCCTCACGATTTTACAGTAATAGCACATAATTCACTTTCATATTACAAATGGTGCAATTTCCATTCTCATCTTTTTGACTCTCAACACCACCATAATGGTTTTGCAATTTAACAACAGCGGACTTTTAGCTTCAATTTGAGTGTATTTGATACTTACATTCTCATGCTTCATATGCTTAAGCAGCCGCAGCTCTCTGTAGGTTCTCTTTGCATGGATGATGGATTGGAAAGGTCTGGACAACTTCTTCACTGCTACCTTCAGGCTCGTCTTCACGTCAAATGCTGAACTGTAAGATACACAAAAGTAGTAGTAGATGCTAAGATGTTCACTGTAAACGGGTGCAATATATCAAAGTCGATGTTTGTCTAGATAAAATGGTTTCCCCTAAGACCTGTACAAGGAAGGAACATGACTGAATCTGTTGTGTAAGAGCACACGTGAAAATCCAATATTTATTTACAGCAAAAACACCACCTAAACTGTTAAAGATCAATTTTGAACAACAATAAAAACCCTCAGCCAGATCAGTGTTGCAAAATGTCTTTGGGTGTTTCCCTGGAAAGGCAGCCAAAATTTTATTACTCACTGCACTGTGGTAGCTCCATTTGACATTGTACTAATCTCAATTTCCCACACCAAGGAGTTCATGTTTCTTTGTTTGCAAGACCTGCTTAATCAGTTCTCTGCCACTTTGAAGAGGTGAATGACCCCATTCGGTCTTGGTGCAGATCAAGATGTGGGATGTAGAATTTATTTTTTGATTCATTAAAACTGCAAACCGATTTCTTTATATGTGAACTACTAGCAAATATAACCTTAGGTACAAATACAGTTAGCTCACCTCTACTAGCTAGCTAGCTAATCTGCCATAATAAACACTGTCACGCAAGTCACTGGACGCACTGACAAATACGTCGACCAATAGATATAGACATAAATATGTATGTCCATGCATATTATATTGCTTTTGCTTGTGGCTAGCAAATCAAAATAAGCCTCACAAATCAAATTACAATCCAAAGTGTAATTTTCAATGATCAGAGAGTGTCCTTTCACATAGAAAAATGCTGCATTCAAGGGAAGTGGGAAATCCGATGTATCCCATTCGGATCAGTTTCGACCTCAAAGCGTTCAAAGAAAATGTAAACACAAGCCATATGTTCACGTGGCACGTGATTTGGACTGACAATGTTGACCAGAACAACAATTAATTCATTGTAATCAGCCATTTTGGTTGTTTACATTTGACTCGCACGCTTTGAGGGCAGAACTGAGACACGCTGGATTCAGACTTCAAACCTTCCTCGAATGTGGCATAAGACTGCCATTTTGACTTGTGATGTAAACTCGGAATAGTCAATAAAACTTTCAAAATAAACACATGGTCTGCAATTATGTAAATAACACCCTCAGCCCTGTATGTCTGACAAAATTCATGGGTATCCATGTAGGTAGGTGGCTATAATATACTTTGATGCTAATCCTAAAAAAAAGCATTTAGCCTTGATAGGTCTGCATTTTGCTCACCGCCACTCTAGATTTCTAGAACAGCCTTAAGAGCAACCATGTTTGAGGGCAATGCATAAAAAAAGTCCTGTCAGTTTTAACATCAATAAATAATGGTAAAAAAGATAAATCCTTATATCAACTCAAACTGTGGTGAAGAGGTCCATGGGAATATGCAACACGCATGGCCGTGAGCACGTGTGTCAGAACAGAAATGGGTGTGACAAAAGAAAAGTGAAACTCAGACAGAAAGTGATGTAAGTTCTAGTTGTATTGTCTGACTGGCAGCAAGCTAACATTTTTGGTCAAGTTGCTGAGTTTTTGCCAGCCAAACTAGAAAACCAAGACATTTGATTGGGCCCAATGAAGACAATGAGGCGGAAGAGAAGCTGTGAGACAGATGGGCCTGCATTGCCTGCGTTAACCGGGGAGAATATGGCCCCCTTACAATAACTCACATTCCTTCTAGGTCAACTAGTTACACTGCGTTACAAATGGCTCATTACTAAATCTTGTGCAGACTGTGGCGAGACACAGACACCAAGCAGGGAGTCGTTGCAGGGAGTGGTTCACCCACATTCAGCCTTGGCAGCTGAACTGCAAAACTACCTGCGCCAATGACCCGGTCTGCAAGTGTAACGTGACCTGGACATTCAATTATATTTATCCACTACATGTTTCAAGTGGAAGAGGTGAGTCATTTCCTCAGGTGACACTTCCGACACAGAGACACCAACACGAACTTTAGTCAGCAGGCTATCGGGACGTGTCACAGTGCCACCGAATGATATGCCTAAACACAACAACATTAAGATAAGCAGAGTTTTTCTTCTCCAGCATGAATGAGATAATCACACGCAACCAGTGGACTTTCTGTCCCTAATCCTTGCGCAACAACTTGCGTGTCATCTCTGGATGGAAGAGCCACTCTCAGTGAACACCAACTTCACAAAGCTGCATGCACACTGTCGTTTTAAAGTGCTGCTGATCTAGAGAACAAACAACATGGGTGTATGCAAACAGAATTCAATTAGTCAGTCATAAAAAGCAAGAGTAATAAGACGGCGGCCATAAAAATGCAGAAGGAGAGATGCTGTGACATTGGAGAGGGGTGAGTATTGGTAAGTAAGGACAGTTTCTAGATGAACACATGATGGTTAAATATCTATATCTCGGCTTTACATTGTCCAAGTATGAACATTTTGATGACCCTTTGGACTAGGGCTGTGCAATTAATCAAAATTCAATAACAATTTGAATTAGTACACTCCACGATTACAAAATTGCCATAAATCGTAAAAAAATAAAGTTAATTGAAATTATTTAAATGTTACAACAGTTCTATGGCGATTTATAAGTGTACAGCAAGTAAACTCAAATGCACAATGTTTGTTTATACAAGGAAACCATACTTTAATTTAATTCCATACTTGTACTTTTTTTTTTTTTTTAAACTAATTTTATAAATTTTGTTTGGTTCAAAAGGAACTTTCATAATCAGTGCTTCAAAGAATTTTATTTCAAACTTGTGTGTGTGTATATATATATATATATATATATATATATATATATATATATATATATTAGGGATAGACCGATAATCGGCCGGGCCGATTATCGGCGCCGATATTTGGCATTTTGACAAATATCGGCATCGGCCATTTTTTGAATCTGAAGGCCGATAAAGCTCACTGAGCAGGGAATACTTGCGAACGTAGCGAATTTGGGGTTTTCATCAGGATTTGTAAGATGTTCGCAGTCAGTTTTTATTTGTCGAATACACATTTGGAACATATTCACACAATTTTTCACCGCGAAAATCTTTTTGAAACGTTTTTACGAACCCTAACAAAAACCCCAAATGAGCTACATTCACATGAATTTGTTACTCAGTGAGAAATTATATATAGTTTGAAAGAATCCCCCCCCATTTTACTGCAAATGAATATCGGCTTGAAATATCGGTTATCGGCCGACTTGACTACAAATAATCTGTATCGGTATCGGCCTTGAAAAAACCATATCGGTCTATCACTAATATATATATATATATATATATATATATATATATATATATATATATATATATATATATATATATATATATATATATATATATATATATAAACATGTTTAAACATGTTCTTGTTTTGTACCCAAAAATATAAGATAGTTTGCAAGGGATACTTGACTCATTGAGCCATTTTCAGCAATAAAAATAATAAAATAATATTTTGTCTATGATTAATTTGATAACTTTATTATGTGTTATGTACAATCAATACCTTTAAAAACGTTTTTCACCTGTTCTCTGGGTTTGGTCAGCAACCTGAGCCATGATTGGTCGTTACCTACTTCCTCAGCACAGGTGATGTCATCTTCAGTCGACAGCAAGTGGAAACAAATGTTTTTAGAGGTATTAATTGTACGTGAAAAATTACGATTAATTCTGGACAAAATAACAATGAGTCAAGTATCCCTCTAATATTTAGGCCCAACTTTGGACCTTTTAAAATACTTACATGCATCTGACGTCCAAACATTCCAAGAAATCTAGGACGGGGGTATGTTTACTGTTGTGTTAGATCACATTTCCGTTTACAAACTTCAACTAGAATTTAAGACATGAATTGCTGAGGCTTTATAGGAGGATTTGTTTCCCATTCCCATACAATGTACAACTTTGTTGCTCAAGTGTTGAGGTCTTCCTCCACAGAAGGCAGCGCTGTACTGTAGACAGGCCAGTGTCGTACTCGCTGAAGCCACGTTGCTGTAAAACGTGCAGAATGTGGCTTGGCAGTCTTGCCGAAATAAACTTGGATTTCCCTGGAAATGCATGAAAGGGCAATGGACACACCCCCATACAATCACAGATGCTAGCTTTTGAACTTGGTGGTCCTTTTTTTCCATCTTCAGCCCAAGGGACACGACTTCCATGAGTTCCAAAAACAATAGGAAACGTGAACTCGTCACACTACAAAAGCTTTATACTTCAGCATCAGCCTGTTTCAGCTGAGTTTGGGTTTCTGTGTAGTAATGATGATGATGATATGTTTTTTTGCCTTGCAAAGCAGAGTTTTAAGTTGCACTTGTAGCAAATAAGTCTGTTAGCTGATACTAGTTGTATTTCAAAGTGTTCCTTCCAAAGCCCATGTGGTAATCCTTTTAATAATGATGTTGGGTTTTCATGCAGTACCACTTGACATGTCTAAAGTCTTGCATTCAATGCTGCCTTGTCGCTTAAACAGGAAGTCATCCCAAGTAATACACCCCTTTTTATCTATCCCAGGGGCGGCCATTTTGACAATCGCTGTCAACTGAAAATGACCAAGTTGCTTAGGGCTCAGCTGAGACATGACTGGTTGTTAGGAGTCGACCAATCACAGCTCACCTGTTTACTGAAGCTGATGATTGGTTGTTAGCATGAACCCTGTGCAACTGCGATGTCATTTTCAGTTGACAGCAAATTGCAAAATGGCCGCCCCCTGAGATGGGGGGATAAACAGATAGAATTTGCTGCTTAACTCATATCCCACAAATACAATATTAATCAGAAGATCGTGTTTAGACTAGTGAGGCTGCATAGAACACAATGTTGTAAAGAAAATGTTTGGGTTGACTTCCTCTAAGTGTACACATTTCTCCAGCTTCTCTGAAGGAATGCCCTAATTCCTCACAACTGTACAGTGGAAAATATTTTTAAACAGTTGGAAAGCTTTGAACTGCACCCCATCCCTGCTTTTGACGACTGATGCTGCTCGTCTTGTACTCAATCATGACAATCACCTGTTTCCACTGAATGTGTTCACGTTTGAAATGTTCCAATGTTTTTTATCACTTGATTTTGAGTGGCTGCCAATGATGAGTCGGAAATGCATTAAGAAGATCCTTTGGCAATTGTCTCAACTGTCCTGTTTTTAATTTCTTTTGCAAAAGATTACATAAATAAAGTGCAACAAGTAAAATCTAACATAAAAATCAAGTAAGAATCTAACCCGTGTCTATCTTAGCTTATCTCAGGGATCATGGAAAGAACATTAGCAGTAAATTGGACTTACTGTTATTGGTGCTAGTAATATCCTCTATATGACAGGAACTAACATAACTGGTCTAACAATAAAAAAATAAAATAAAAAAATAAAAAAGGTTCCACGCCAACAAAAAGCAATTAAATAAGCAACAGAGCAGGTTGTTCCATTTAGTAAGTAAGTGCTGTCAGCTTCCACATTTTTAGTCTAATTTTCTCTAAGCTCTAACTCGTTTACACTCAATGACAATCGGGATACAATTTCACATAAAGTCAACCTGATTAAACTTTATGAAATAAACGTGCTAAAACCTGTTACAATGACAGAAAGAATAAGATTTGATGTGCTTGATGATTTATTATTGAATACGGCCATGTGCTTTGGGGTCTGTAAGTAGACCGCGCAAAGCTGAGACATGTACTGCTGTTAAATGGAAGCACTCAGTACATATTGTGATAGCAATCACAGCATTCGCTCGAAGTGCTGGTTTGACAGTCACAGTACTTTGTAACTCAAACCTGCACATAATCCGTCACAATTTGATACAAAAGAACAATTGCAAATCATAGTTTTGATGGCATTGAGGTTTTTTTCATACTTTTTCTATGTACAACTATTTGTTGTTCAGTAGCTTTGATCATAGTTTTTGCCTTAACTTATTGGTACCTTTTATATTAATTTTTTCAAGCACAGTGTCATATTTTTTCTAAGATTCATTAAACTCCATTTATGCTGTTTGTGTTACCTGTACTTTTTACAAAATATGTATTTTTGTCATGCAAAGTGTTGGAAATGTTTCAGAGATTCATTTCACTGGATGTGAAAAGTGTCCAAATTTTGCAGCTTTTCAAAGCCACAGAACTAGCTCAGCTCTACTTGCCTCAATTTGGTATAATCATTTTTTTCACTTCAAATAGTCCTACAGGGAAATTGTGAAAATGGCGCTACGCCGGAATAGGCTCCAACTCCTCATGACCTGAACAAAACAAGAGGAGAAAATGGATGTCTGTACTTCTTGCTTTGACAAAATAGGCTTGTTACTTCTTTCAGCATCCATGGTTGAGATCTTGGAGTATAGTTTAGTTTTTGTATAGTATGTCAAAAGAGGAATCTTTAAAGTAGCACATGCAGTGATGCATAAAAGTGGACTAAGGGCTGCCAATATACATTATTTGTAACGTAAACCCACATTTGCACGTTTTGTTGATTTTCAAAAAGCTTGCGATTGGGTAAGCAGAGATTTGCTTGCCTTTAAATTTATAAGTGCTGGTAGATGGAAGATTTTATCGAGCAATTCAGACTGTGTATAAAAATCCAGTAGCGTGTGTTGAAATTAATGATATTATTATTATTTAATGCATGTGTCTCATCAATTTTAAATTATGATGCTGGAGTATGGGGAATTATAGAGTACAAATTAATAGATAGTGACTCAAATTAGAGCTATTAGATGTTTTTTTAGGTGTACATAGATTTGCTCTGACTGGAACAATTCAAGGAGATATGGGCTGAGTCTATCCGACGGAAGTGAGAAATCTTACGCTATGCAATCGACTGGTTATTATGGCAGAGGGAAGGAAATTTATATGCAATATATTTATAGGAATAACCTATGCTGCAATATCAATTCCATTAAAAAATAAGCTTCTCTTTAAGTTTGAAGAAACCTGGTCTCAAGGTTTTGCATTAAAGCCTAAACTGAGAACATATATGCAAATCAAGGACAGGTTTATTCCTGAACAATATGTTCTAATCTCGACTGGCTAGAAATCAAATATCATTGGTTGCTCAGTTAATCTGGTATTCTCCCTCTAGCCATTGAAACTGGATGATTTACTAATATACCAGAAGATGATAAGAATATGTGAAATGTGAATTTTGAATGGCGTGGAAAGTGAGGTTCATTTTCTTTTGTACTGTACACTTAACTCATTGACTGCCATTGACGGAAAAAGACGTCAAATAATGCATTTTTGCTGGGCTGGCAGTGAATGTGTTAAACACAATGTGCCAATATATTTTGTGATTATATTGCAGCATCCTTTTTCCCCTTTTTTTTTTTTTTTTTTTTTTTTAAGGCCAATGTTTAAAAATCCATCAATTTTGGTTACATCTCATCTTAAGTCATTGACTGCCATTGACGGAAAAAAACGTCAAATAATGCATTTTTGCTGGGCTGGCAGTGAATGTGTTAATGATGATCTAAGGGAGTGTATAATGACTTTGAACAATATGATGTGTTCTACTGGCCAGATGAAGAAAACATCAAGTGGCTTTTTGATTTTGATGTCAAAAAAATATATGCTGCATTGAAGTTGCCCTGCAAAGTGATGTCACTGCTTACACATTGAGTATCTAGAAGTGGACCTAAGTGCACAAACATCTATAGAACGACTGAAGAGTGAGGTGCAATGACAGAATTTAGTGATGACTAAGAGTTTGGTGCCTCACCTCGGGACAGTGAGTCATGGGTGTACTACAAAGAGTGACATCATTCTAGAGTCATCACCCTGCTCTCTCTTTTTTTTCCCAGCCTCCTATTCAAAAGCTCTCACTGTGCACAAGGGGGCCTACTTTACTTACTGAAAACCACGTGACCTTCTGGCGCTCTGCAGGCCGGCTGCACCCAACTGGAAAATGTGTAATGCACGCAGAGCTTCAATGCAAAGCGTGAGCTTGTGCATGCTGGAACCTTGGACACAATTGCAGTGTCCTAAATTGTAATCAAATCTGGCGAAGAAGCTGTTCTCAAGCCCGATGAAGAAGCATGCACAGGAACGCCACCACTAATAAATAAGGAGGGTAAAGAGCTGCACATTTTCAGCTTGGAAGATTCAGGAAACAAACAGGTGTTAAAAGGGAAGGTAACAAATGACAACTTGAGAGCGTGCACGCTGCTTTTAGGAAATATGAAAAGGAAGGGCATGTTGAAAGCATCTGCTTACCAAACAGAACCATAAGCACCAGATCCGACGGGAGACAGGTTCTGGTACCGCTCCGGGACCTCCCACATTGTTTTGTTGAGCTCCTGCCGGTAAAAAGTGGGTCTGTCCTGCGACATTCCTGCAGATTTAAAGTAGCTCCGCAGCGAGGAGGCGAAACAAGGCAGCGGAAACTTGTGCCCTCTCCTCCCCGTGTGGCACCCACGAGAAGGCTGGCTGTACTCTTGGGTGATAAATCGGCAAAACTGATCCGATTTCTGAAGGGAAAAGAAGACAACTAAGGGCGCCTCGTGGTGCAAAACGAGTTCCAAAGAAAGCTCTCCAATGTTACGTGCACCTCCTCGGCGGAGGTAACTTCCTCTTCTCTGAAGGCGCTCGGTCAGGTTGGACGAGCCTCGGCTGGATTATTCGCCCTCTTTCGTGTTCTGCTCGGCATGCGGAAACGTGAGCGCGTATTTGTCTTGCTCACAGCGCGCTCCCGGCACGGAAGCCTCGCGAGAACTTTTTCATCACCGCGAAAACAAGGGTGATCCAAAAGGAAGCTGTTTTTTTCTTTTTTTTTTCTTTTTTTTTCTAATATTGTTCATGTCAATAAGCAAAGACGTAAACTTTGAACTGATGTTTGATGTCCGAATGCTGCGAATGTTCAAAGCAGTTTCAAAAAAAATAAATAAAAATTAAATTAAAAATGATGACGTCATTATCTATAATAAATTGAATCCTTCATTAAATTCTGAGCATTGCAGTCTATGTTGATCTGCTTTTATTAAATGTGTGTAGCGCCATTTTAATGAATTTAAACTAATATTTAATTTTACTAATTATAGCCGCACACCGAGTCAGCTATTTAACCTTTTCTGCAAGAACATAAATAAAAGCCAATAAATGTAGCACAGGCAGCACGAAAGATTATAGCTAGCAAGCCATTAAAAAATAATAATATATAAATACCAATTATCTTTATATTCGGCTAATCCTATATTGACTTGTCAACACATCCAATAAATATTTCAAGTGTCAAACTGCACAAACAATACGTACTTATTAGGAAAAGGTCACATAGAAAAATCAACATCTGTGATGACAAAGCAAATGGATATTTATTTCTTTATAAATGTGCCACACTTAATCTTAAAACAACCTGCTTGATGGGATTACAAACTCCAGTTTGTTACATGGAAGTTAGAAAGTATTAAGATTGTTCCTACAGAAATTCCATTAAGTGTAAAGCAGTTGATTGCACATGTAACGATTGTTTGACTTCTCATGTTTTTATTTCTTTAGTGTGAAACACACATCGAATAAACATAAAACTTAAAAACAGTGGGAAGCTTTTATAAGTAAATGTATTTTTTTATAAAAAACAACATAAGTTGTGTTGCTAACATTTTACATTGTACTGACTCCCCAATCATTTCTTTCAATAGCATGAAATGGTCAGATAACCACTTGTACCTATTTTATAGCATTATAGGCATATTTTGAGGCAGATTTCCTATACATGTTGGTCCAATTGGTACAAACATCCATTGGTAACAGTAATCATTAGAGACTGATTAAAAAATAAACATTATCCATTACACGCCGGGCTGAGTTATACACGTAGTGCAAGAACCTGTTTCATATCCACAAGATTTGTGGGAAAAGAAAGGTAAAAAAGGTACACAATTGTGTTAAAATACATCATATATTATTTCTTTATCCAGTCATTGAAGTAGTATTAGATTTTACCATGAGGAAAACGTGTAGAATTGACCATTTTTAGTTTGAAATTACCCATCTAAACTAAGTTGTACAGGTAAACAATGCAATGATTCATTGCCATACCCTCAGTATAAATAATTACGTGAATGAAGAAGACAAAACAGTTTGCGTTGAAAACGTAGTGACGCCACAGGGCCCACCCACTTCCCCTGTATTAAAACTATGGGGTGGATTCAGGATGACCTCATCTGTTTTGGGAGACGTTATCTCCCCAGTCACCAGAAGGGGGCAGTACTGACTCATCCTTTTCAACGCAAGTCCATGAGGCGGTGTGACGTCTTGAGCCACATAGTCCATCCACTCGCTGTCCCACAAGGACGAGGCATGACCTCACCGAGTCCAGCACCCGCTTGTGCCAATCCAAATCTTCCCGCTCCAGTCTGGTTTCATCATTTCAGGAAGATCAAATAAAATGCCATCACCACACAGGAGATCGCCACAGAAATATGGAGCCGTGTCCCAATGACTGCAGCTACAAAGAATCAAAAGATGACATTTACAAATTACAACCACAGTATGATCAATTATATAATATAAACTAAACAGTTATGTCTGTTTATGTCACTTAGAAAATGTTACATTGACATTTCTTTAATAATCTTGGTCCCCAGAATCACTATATGAATGCAAAGTAACACAAAATAAGGACCATTAAGTGCCTATATCTTTGTCACAAAGAAGATTTGTTTGAAAATGCTTTATACATGTAGTTGTTTGTTTACTTCACAGGAACTTAGAAAATGTTACATTCTTTCATTAAGCTGGCTAAAACCTGCATTTAAAAAGTAATACTTTGAACGCCCGTGTTTAGATGAGGATGTTGTGTCATGGGGAACTCAAGTCTAACCTTATATCGTTTTACAAAGTCTGTCGATTTATCAGTGCTACCCTATAATCGGCCCTGATTAAGTAAATGGGCTCTAATCTATTAGAAATAAGGTTTTTATTAAAAAAGGCTTTGATTCATATCCATACATTTTAATAATATACTACAAATTCATAATAATTCAAATTACAAAGCAAAATAAACATACTGACCTAATTCCCTGGAAAAAAAAAATTAGATATATTTGCATGTGAAATACATGACACATTATAATGAACAACGTTCACGCTGTTTGACTCAAAGAACAACTGAGCCACATAGATGCGACTGCAATATTTGTTTGAAAATCTTCTTCGTCCAGCTATCTATTTCTATCTGTGAACCAAGGTGCGCCCGGAATGCAAAAAGCTAATGTTTTACAAAATTACAATAAAGCAACCCCTATTGATTTGCAACATTTGTGATGATTGTCAGTGTAGTGCCACAAACTTACCTTTGTAGAAGACTCCCCATACTCCTTTCTTCTCTGACAGCAGCCAGCTGTTGAGGCGAGGAACCTTTTTGAAGTACGCACACGTGCAGACGAAGAGCAGCCCAAATACCAGGATGCCATCGAAAGAGTACACTTTGGAACAGGGGTACAAAAGAGGCAAACAGTTTTGTTTTTATTAAGTAAATATTGAAACGATCTAGATGTATATCATGTATAACATCAAAGCAATGGTGCATTACAGATTTGATTTGTGCATATGAAAGGCTCTTTTTTCGTGCTTTGAATGCTCATGTAATCAATTGTTTTGATTTGTGTATGGTTTGATTTGTGAGTCTAAGCACAATATTAAAGCAATTCTGGCATTTTAAATTGTTACACCAAAGTTGATGACAGGATTATGACAGTGTTAGATGCAGGTTAAACAAATGTTGTGGATGCACGTACAATACAACAGTATCACTATTCCATTGTAAAAAGGAAAAAAAAAATCTGTTAAATTCCGTTGGTCTAAGGTAGTTACCAGATTTCAATGTAGCCTTGAGCAAAAATAAATCAGCACTATCCACGTAGTGGTTTCACTATGGGAGGTCGAATGTATCAAATGACAACTCGAGACCATTCTAGATTGATAAATTAGTCGAGCAACCAGTTTGGGTAACCGAAGCGACAGCTCTTGGGCCACGTCTACAGCTAACTTAACGTTAGCTCTCGTCAGCTAAGGTTAACTACTCTGCTACTAACATTTATTCAACTCGCGTTTTAATAACTATCACTTACCATTTGTCATATTCGCAGTGGCCTTTTATCGACGTTACGTAACTGTTAACTTATGTCCATCAAAACGCCATCGTGTGTTTTGGAAGAGCGACGCTAACGAAATCGACTTCGCAGTCACTGGGTGGACATTTCCGGTTTCAAACCTCCTTTCACTTCTTTGCGTTTGCCTGGCGTCCATAGCACACGGCTGCCATCTGGTGGAAAATTTGATCTACAACACTCTGTGTCACACACAAAATAATCGGTTTTCGCCACTGTGTTAGCAGAATGTGTCTTCACTGTAGTGTCGGCTTTTGCTAAACTTCACAAGACTTACCATAAACGCATTGAAGATACTGTATTCTCTTGTCACGTCTGTTTTTTAATACGCCGATAATGACAAATGATGATGTCACTGCTGGTGACGTATTCGCAAGTGGCAAGATTACGTATAGTAAACAAACCTTGTAAATCAATAATGTAATGCAATGCTTTAAAATTGGCCCGGGTGACACTCAAAATTGTTTTGTCTTGGTAAAAACAACAGCAAAACAGCTAGTGAGGGGGTGAAAATGAGCGATGGAACTGAATCTTCGGAAAATTCTTCTGAAAATGTTTAATTTAAATATTTTATACAGCTCACAATGAATGCACCCGCCGAATCGCTCCTCAAATATGATCGACCAGTTTTAATTACCAAAAGTGCAGATAAAAAAACAGCAAAGGTGAGTCAAACCTGGTTTCAAAACAGTGTTATTATCTTTGAAAAGATAGATTGTTATACAGACGTAGGGCTACTCATGCTGAGGTGCAGAAAAATTAGTCGTTGTAAAACTAAGTCATGATATTCTACGTATTTGACTCAACATCTATACTTTGCAATGTCAAATGATATCGACCATCTCTCTGTTTTAAAAATCCAATGTGGTCCTTGAGTTGAAAAGTTTGTCTGCACACGTCATTAGAAAAATAAAAGACTCATATTTTATTATATTTTGTAGCTGTATTTTTAGAACTATACATACAGTACAACCTCTCATGCTCCCTTTTAGTAGAAAAAAAAAAATGACTGTTGAATGTTGATTCATTTTTGGGCTAGGTACCACTGTACCTAGCCCAAAAATGAATCAACATTCACACATGATTTCTGAAAGTGAGAGGTTGTCAAGATCACTGTTACCTGAGCAACATCGTCCATCTTATGTCATGTATTGACAGCAATAGCCTAGTAAATGCTTTATCTAAAATAGAAAATAACAAAACTTTAGCATGCTTATTAAATTTTGCACAATACATTCATATTATACAAAACATTGCGTAGTCTACAAGTCTGTCTCTGAACTAGTTCATGATCTAGACACAAAAATCTGTTGCATGTTTGCACAGGAGCTGGCTCCACTTTGATAGTGAATTAAAAAAAATAATAATAATTCTTGCTTCAGGGACGACCTGCAAAAGTCATCAAGTCAAAACCTCAGCAGCCTGCGGAGTCTTTGCTACGTCCTCGTAAAGCCATAACAGCCACGCTTGAAGAGATCAAGCAGAAAAATGAAAACCTTCTCGATCTCATGTTTCCACCCAGGTATCGAAATTGCTCTTCAGTCAGTGTCACCCAACAGCATTATTTATTGTCCTTTCGCCCTCTGCCAGGAAATGGGAGGAGGCAAACAAAGAGTGGGTGCAGAGAGTGTGCAGTGAGCCATCCACTCGAGTAGATGTGGTGAATCTGGAAGAAGAATTGGACAAGAAGCTCCTGCAAACGCGTGCCATGGATACTGGAATCTGCCCTCTGAGAAGGCAGTTATACACTGAGTGCTTCGGTAAGGTCACTTGATGTGTAAAATCCAGCTAGTTGCGTACCATACAGTAATATCTGTAGAGTAAAATTTACTACAGAGTCTACTTGGTCCCACTCTAAAAAAATAAATAAATAATAAATTAAATTAAATAATCAATAACGAATCGATTTTCCTTTTCAAGCCCAATATCGATTAATAAAACTAGGAATTGATTATTTAATTAGCTTTTTTTTCCCATAAATTCTTGAGAAAATTGAATTTTAAAGGAGGATATTTGTTTTGTATCTTACTGTTTTCTTGAAATTTACTGTTCACATGAATTTAAAAGTATTGCTGACATATTGCACTATAGGACAATTCAGAATCTTTTAATTTATATTTACAATTATTGAATTAGAATTACTGCGATTGGCTGGCAACCAGTTCAGGGTGTACCCCGCCTACTGCCCATAGCTAGCTGAGATAGCCTCCAGCACCCCCCGCGACCCTTGTGAGGAGTAAGCGGTACAGAAAATGGATGGATGGATGGATGGATGGATGGATGGATTAGAATTAGAAAAATATTTTCATTTCATCCTTGCTAATGATTATAACGTGTTACTTTTCAACCCTTGAGTGACTCACTTCCAAGTGTAAATTTTAGAGTTTAGAGTAAAATCTACCCAACAGAATTTACTGTGCAGTTATACATATACTTTTGTTATTCATCAGATGAGCTGATCAGGCAGGTGGTCATCATTTGTCCCGAGAGGGGTCTCTTGTTGCTCCGGGTAAGAGATGAGATCCAAATGACCATTGCTGCCTATCAGAACTTCTATGAGAGCAGTATGGTATTCGGCATGAGGAAAGCTCTGCACGATGAACAGGACAAGGTGGCCCTGAAGGAAAGAGTAAGTCTGGAGAACTACAAAACATAGAAAGTTGAGCTTCTTCAGCTTTCGGGTGAATTTCAGGAGGAACCAAAAATGCAATATTGACTGGTCAAACATCTATTAAGAATTTTGCTGTTAATTCCTGCTCTGTTCTGCAAAAACTACTGAAACATTGGAGAGTTGGACATGTGCATTCACAAGTGTAGAGGAATTCAAACTAAGTTCACCTGTATAAAGGTTATAGTGCTATTTTAGTTCATCGTCAAAAGCCCAATATCCCAAACACTTATTTTTAACCTAATGTAAGGTTCAGAAATGAGTATGGTTTAAGTTAATTTGTAAAAATCTATACTTATACATTTATGTTTCCAGAATTATATTTACGCATTTATACATTTTAGTATTCTTATTATTATTTAAAATACAAATAGCTAAATTGACGTGTTGAATCTGCTGACTTGTATTTACCTAACGTTTGCTAGCTTCTGATTGGTTAGTGTTAGTCAGCTGATAACTTGTCAGGAAGTGTGGTCGCTGTAGTTGCGTGTGTGACGAGTAAAGAATTGCGTCTCCATCCTGATTTCTCATCTTATGAAGAGTGTTCCATTAACCACCAACGAACCCTCACGTTACACTATCAAAGTTTTAGCAACACATTTGTTAAAGTGACTTCAACCTGCCTCTCTCGGTACAAGATCGCCCCCTATTGGCGTAACTGATAACAACAATATATTGTGACACATTTACCTCTAATTATCTGCTTGGTCTGTTTTTACATGTACAGATGTCAGATTTGGAGAATTTAAAAGAGGAACTGATACATAAACTGGATCACCAAAAAAAGAAATCTGTGGACGTGGAAAGAATAGCAGCTGAAAAACAGGAAGCGCAGGAAAAAAATTGCACAGAGGAGATTCAGACCCTGAGGAAAAACAACCAGCAGCTCAAGGTCACACATCACAATATAGCAAAGTTGTCTTAACTGTCTCATTTTCTCATTCTTTACATGTCCTTCTCTTTAGATCCAACTGGAGCAATACCTCACGGCAAAGAAGTAATTTCACTGACATGGATTGAGCTGTCCCAGTGTGAAACATCACTAATTTTTATTACATCTGTTTTGAGGATGTTACACGGTACTACTAAACTAGTGAAGTTAGCTCTATAGTTGAAAAGGTGAAAGTTCATTGTCAACATAAGACGGCCACATTGACTTGAGTTTAACAGAGCTTTCAACCTTTCCAAATACGTTTTAAGATGTTGCTGTATGTGAGATTTGCATTAGCATTGGTCATCTGTATAGCGACTATGTGGCTACCTATACCTTCAAAATCACCCCCCCCCCCCATGTTTTCTGCATAATGTAGGTCATAATGCAACTGTAACGTGGTTTAAGTTGAACATTTATGTGATTTGTCGCATACAATAGCCTTTGAAAAGCAAAGGCCAGCAAAAAAAATGAGCAGATTTAATCATGTGATCATGACGTAGATTTGTCGACCTCCCACTTTGTGGTTGCACATCCACTTCAACTCAGAAAAAAAAATAGCTGATGGCACACATCTGCATCTGAACTGCAGTTTTAACCCCTTCAGACCCACATTTTTTTCTGCTTTTTTTTATTTTTCCTGATTTTGACTCTTTTCCACATAAGAACATGGGAAAAAAGGGTGTTTTCTCATGTTTTTTTTTTTAAGTTAATTTTTTAGGATCCAATCATGAACCAGAAGTGTTGACATCATCCAAATTATACGTTTTATTGGTTTAGACATGCAAAATGTCATGTCCACTGCGATTATCTATGGGTTCGAAGAGGTTAAGACTAAATAAAATACCTTGAAAATGGCATTGTGGACATTTCTAACCCAACATATCTTGCAAACACAATTAAAGGATGTTAAAGATGAAAAAAAAAAAAGTGACATGGGACCTTTAAAAAATAAGCAACAACAGATTATACCTGTAAGTGCAGATTCAAAACCGCTAAGAAATTAATGCTTTGTTTTACTTTTATAATTTTTTTATTGTTTTTTTTACAGTTCAAACGTGTACCTCATCTGTATGATTCCCATTTGAACCTTTCCATCAGACTCATGTTCTTTGCAGTGTGCAGTTGGCTTTTTGTTTTACAATTAAGCCACTTTGACATGTGTACTTCAAACTAAGTGCTTGTATTGTGAAAAAAACATTTAATTCAGGACTCACTTCATTGACTGCCATTGTTTTTATAATGGCAATATGTTACTCATTGTATAAATAAAATTCATTTTTGTTATTAATACAACTGGAAATGTATAAACCACACAGACAACAAATGCATGTGACAGTACCACATTATTTTAATAACACATCCAGGGAGGATGACATTGTACAATTTAAAAAATAAAAATCACATCATCACACACTATAGTAACAGTAGTTAAGATGTTTTGGAACACGTATGACGTGATCACATGGTGAGGTGAACTTGGAAAACAGAATACTGTAGATGAAAAATCACCAACAAAACATGACCTGCTGGCGCAACTGAGAATTTCTAAGTACTTGTAGTTGGCAACTCTGCTCCGCAGTACTATGAGAAACATGTTGACTTAATATGTCCATTGTCATCACACACTGTACATGTGATTTATGAAGAAACAGGAAGGCCTGCTGAACAAAACACATTCAACCATTTTCCCTTTCACACACTGTGCGACTCCACTTGCAGAAAACCTTGTGTACCTTTAGAAATACAAATTCACTGTGCCTCCGCATATGCCGGCATATCAACCAGTGTGCTTACTGCATAATAAATTAACAATAAATACACATTTACAAAATTATTTTACAACATAATGGCAGGTATGAATCTCCAGAATAAATGACCCTCAAATGAATTTCAAAATTTGTACAAATGTTAAGAGGTGCAGCGGGACAAAATGAAGGTATTTGCCAAACGCTGGATAAAAGACAAGCAAACATAAACAAAGATAAAAAGCAACAAAAACTTGCCTTGTTTCGATTTCAAATCGATTGCACATTCCTTGAAAATAAAACGAGCAAAATTTAGCGTATAGTAACGTGCATCACAATTAAGCCATGCTACCAACGTAGCAGCCATGGAAAAGGTCAGTTTGTTTACAGTGCTGATGCTAGCTTAGCATTGCTCAGGCTATCATTAGTGTAAATATTAGGGCCATGCCAAAAAAAAAAAAAAAAAAAAAAAAAAAAAAAAAAAAAAAAAAAGATATCGAATTGATTTTCCTTTTCAAGCCTGATAGCGATTCATAAAACCATGAATTATTTTATTATCGCTTTCCCCCATAAATTTATAAGGAAATAGAATTTTAAAGGCCACAGTTTTTTTGTATCTTACCGTTTCTTTAAATTTACTGTTCAAATGAATTCAAAAGTATTTTCTTGCATTTATGAAAGACTTAACTTATTGCACTTTAAGACAATTCAGAATCATTTTACTTTATATTTACAAAATATTTTAAAACATTTCACCAGTTACTGCCGCCGCAAAATGTAATTTGGAATGTAATGTTTGTGGAATTGTTTTTTAATCACGTCCTGTCTGTCAGCACTCAGCACAACCGTATTTCCTCATATTATACTGGCAACAAGTCCTCCAATAAAATATGACCATATTGGTCGTTTTACCATGCACCAAAATGCTTGACGTTACAAAAGATCAGTTGGATAGAGCCACTCGTCTTCCAGCTACACTACCGGGTTCGAGTCCCGACTCCCAGTAACTACGCTTTACTATTTTTTCGCTATTTACATGGCCGATAGAGGTCGCTAAACTACAGTACGTAACACTTGGTCATAATTTGGCACAGTTCAAAACAACCTATGTGGTCGTAATAATTGGAAGACAGTCTCTATACTGGCATACAGCATGATTTAAAAAATAATAATAATTATTATTAATATGAGTATTATGTGTAGTAGTGGTGGTAAGGCATTTAAAAATGTATTGCCAGAATATAAAACATCACAAATGAATGTTCCTCCAAATAGTGTCTAATTAAAATGCCATGTAACAGTCTATAAAGTCACTTAAAGCTTCGCTATTCTTCTAGACAATTCACAATTGAGTTTGTCCCACATAGAATAAGACCATTCTAAAATCTAATAAGCATCTTTTATTTCTAGGGAGCAAAGTAGGCGTCAGTTTGGGGTGATTCTTTAAATGGACAAGGATTAACATGTTGCAGCTATAGGCCACACTGTGAGGAAATACGGTGGTCAGACTTACCAAGATCTACTTCAGGATTTAGGAACATTTCATTTGTAGGGTGGGAAAAAGCATAGCATAACAATATAAAACACTATGCTTTGATTGCGGCATCTCCTATAATTATACAAGCTTCTAACACCTTTCTTTCGTTTCCGTAAATATAGGGAGTCCTCGAGTTAAGGTGCACTTGACCTAAGGTGCTTAGACTATACAATGGTTACGCCCGGTCGGCCATTTTGGTTACATCGCTAGCGTAGGAACCAGGGTTATTATAGTTTTGGAATTTTTCATTCTAGTTAGTTTTGATTTCGTTTTGAGTTTTGTTTTTTTAATTTAGTTTTAATTTGTTTTCAGGGTGATTCTGTTATTTTTTATTAGTTTTAGTTATTTAATAAATGCTTCGTTTTATTATAATTTTATTTATTTTCAGTATTAGTTTTTTTTTTTTTTTAATGTATATTACTTGTGCGCAATATTGAAAAAACACCATGCGAGCGACATCATCTGAAGGTGCTTTTCTATTGGCTGCTGCGAGATGACGTCACTTCTGTGTGAGACACTTTCAAATGTCCTTATTCCAGTTAATATCAAAATAAATCTACTCAAATCACCCCCAAAGTCTCATGCATTAAATTATGCACCAAAGACAAAAACGAAGGACATTTTTGCTATGATTATAGTTTGTTAGTTTTGTAAGCATAAAATGTAGTTTCTTAGTTTCCGTTTTTTTTAAAAAGCATTTTCGTTTTTATTTTATTTCGTTAAAATGTTTTTTTTTAATTTTAGTTTTGTCATTAGTTTTAGTTAACTAATATAACCTTGGTAGGAACGTAACTCTGCCGTAACTCAAGGACTCCCTGTATTCTCCATTTTTATCCACTCAAATCACATCCAACCATTTGATGATTTATGAGGAGAACACAAGGCTACAATGGGGCTTGAAGTGTAAACGCAACGATGAAAGACATCAATCGGGACAAGGAGCCAAATTAAGGAATGCCCTCCTTCCTCTGGCAGCACTGCGAGGGCGGCACACCCCAGTCGTACACGTACGAGAGTCGCAGCCTGACTTCCTCCTTACACAGCCTGCCGTCACGCTGAAGCATCTGGTGCTTCTCCAGCATGTCCTCCAGACTTTGCTTATGCGTCACCAAGTATTTATTGTTGCACCCGCGGGATTTGTATTCCGTGTCAAAGCGCGGGTCGTGCGTCCGCCGCACATCCACCGGCGCCAGCCAGGCGCCCAGTGACACGTCCTCGCTCTGCCACATTTTCAAGTAGCCTGCGTTAAGACGCACGTATCGCACCAGGTCGGATGACAGGACGTAGCCGCCGCCCAGCGCGTACGGCAGGTAGTAGTCGCACAGCTCCCAAGCGCTTTCCCGCCACTTCCCAGCCGTCTTGACTCGCCCTCGGCCCGAGAAAAAGCCCCAGTACAAGCGAGTGGGCTCTTTCCCTCGCAGCTCCTCTTTCAGGAGGTCCAAGCGAACGAACGTGTCGTCATCTGCTTTAAGGACAAACTTGAAGTCCACGTTGTGGTCCAGCCAGGAGTACATGTGTAGCAGCTTCATGGTTAAGTTCTCATAAGAATCTTTCAAGTCAGGCAGTAGGAGCAGATCCTTGTGCCGTCCTTGTTCGACGTTGAGGTTCTGAAGGTCGTCGTTGGAAAGGCCCAGAGTTCCGACGACAAACATGGCCATAACGTCCGAGTCCCGCTTGGACAGCCACGTGCTCCGGATGATACTCCTGCGCTCGGTGTACTTGGGCCCTGTTGTGATGAGGACGACAAGGAACGCTGACACGTCTTTGGAAGGGGCGGCTCGGTCATGCTGCTCTGGACGGGGATGAAAAGCGCTGGCGCGGGGGGCCAAGCCCGGTGGATCAGCGTGAGCCTGCTTCAGGGTTTCTGAGGTACATTTGGCCAAGAAGACAAGCACCACAGCAAAAGTGCACACAGTGCACAGGAACAGCGCAGTCTTGTGGCGGCACACTAGACGAACCAAATTCATGGTGCTGAGCCTGTTGTGCAGAAATAAAGACAAGAAAAATCATAATTGTGTGCTTGAAATCAAAACATTTGATGTGTAAAAATGCAATTTAGGGTGGAATTGATAGATTATTAATTATACTACTAAATTATATTTGACACAACATATTTGAAATATAAGTAAGCAGCTTGTATTAGTAATTTTTTTTAAATACTTTGTACAAATCTGCAACCACTAAACACCTTAATGAGATTAACTCCACTGCATTATACTGCAATACAGTCTTTCAATTTCACATGCAATAAAAACAGTTACTCAATCAGCATTGTAAAATACGAACGTGGTTTAGGTGGCTGGGCAACAATTATGTTACATTTATATTAGTACTTAGCAACTCAGCTAGTTAACAAGGAAGCTCCGTCTTTGTACTGTACAGTATTTCTCGAATTTCGCTCTTGTAATTTCTAGCTATGTCGCCAGCTATGCATCGGCGTCATGCTAAATAGGTTGGGTTATTTTAAATACCTGAGCAGTAAAGTGGCTCTTTCGTGAATAGTCGAGCCACAGCAGGCCGTGCAGCTTTGCTAACGTTGACGTTGGCTACCGAGTCCAGAAGCCCGGCGCACTCTGGCAACTTTCTCCACAAAAAGCAAAATCACACATGGTGCGTAAATTGGACGAAGGCTAAACGAAACGCGCAAAGTATTGCAATGTCTTAAACTCGGACAGAGCCAACCGTGGACGTTTTCATTTTAACCCACGAATATGAGGGAGGTAGTGATGGATTGGAAACCGGAAACGTAGCCCCCGCAAAGGGGGGAGGAATATAACACAAATAGACGTATATTTTGTTATTTTATTCATATCACTTAGACTTGCGTATTATGATAAGTACAAGTTCCCTTAAAAAAACAAAAACAAAAAACAAAACAAAAAACAAACAAACTGAACGACAGGACGCAGACTCTAGTCTACATGATAGATCCGTGATTTACAATGAATGGTGAACTCTGCATTTGTACCTTAGCCGTAGGTCAACGCCACCGCCATATTGGATGTGGCCATATGTAAAAGTGGAGCTCTGTGAAGCTGCCTCATTATCATTATTATTATTCATCCACCAACCCATTTTCTTAACCGCTTACGCAACAAGGGTCGCGATTATTATTATTATTATTATTATTATTATTATTATTATTATTATTATTATTATTATTATTATTATTATTATTACTTTCTTTCAGCTCAGAGTCACAGCAGCGTTTCACACAAAAAATAGATATATTATTTTTGACTGAACAATAGTTAATTGTTTTATTATGTACTTTTTGATTATATTATTTAGATACACTTCATTGTTCTGGAAATACTGGTTACATGAACTGTATGTTTTTTAAACTAAGGGCTATTTTACATGTGTGTTCTTATATTAGTGTGTTTTTTGTATTTTGTTGTATTATTTGTTTGTTCTTAATGGACTTGAGTCTGTCAATAAAGATATACATATATTTGGCCACTATAACATCATGCTATGAATACAAATTGTTGAGTAAGTAATAGTTGCTTAGATAACTTGTCTCTATACGTGCCCCAAAACATAAATCATAATGGGTTGAGGAAGCAAAGGAATAAAGAAACTGAAAACTGTCAGAAGGGAAGGTTGTATGCTTGTCCATCTCCACTGATTGACATTCTTAGTAGTTAAAGGGATAAAAATCACAGAATACAAAAAAAAAACAAAAAAAAACGAAAAAAAAAAGATTAATCAAAATCAGTTAAACTCCGGTCTCCTCCCATATTCCAAAGACATGCATGGCAGGTTAATTGGGCGCTCCGAAATGTCCCTAGTTGTGCGTGTAAGTGTGGATGGTTGTTCGTCTCTGTGTGCCCTGCGATTGGTTGGCAACCAGTCCAGGGTGTCCCCCGCCTACTGCCCAGAGCCAGCTGAGATAGGCGCCAGGAGCCCCCGCGACCCTTGTGAGGAATAAGCGGTCAAGAAAATGGATGGATGGATGGAAAATCAGTTAAATGTAAACGATATGGCACTTGGCACTTGACTTGACTTCCCCCACAGGTCACATCAACATTTCAGGAGGAAAAGGTTATTTTGGTAGGGTATCAAAACCACATATTAAATATTTTTTCAGAATTCACCATCAAAGTAATTTCGTGAACGAGCGAATAAGAGGTATTACGTTTATGTACTGATTGTTACTTTATGACTTTATTACAGCACCCTGTGAGGTCAAAGCGAGGGGTTATCTCAGAAACCATTCTACTTCGGAATGGTCATACAGAAATGAAAATACCACAATTAATTTAAATATGCAGTTGAGTATTTCCATAAACGTACATTTATAATTTCTTTTTAGCCATATAAATTTTATTATGAAATTGATAACCGGAAGCTTATTCAGCTCGTTGCCATGACTTGACAATTTGCTAACGTGCACCACCATTAGCCGGGAAAAATACACCTCCGCCTTCTAAAACACCGGAATGTCGCTATCTGCCTTACCTTGAACGACTAAAAAACGATTTAAATGTTAGTGCTTATCAACGTGTATCATTGCCTGACAGGTTTGTTTTAAAACCATTACTTGTTAGCGTAGACGGACAGTGACAAGCGATGACTGCTGTGAGAAACAGCCCACATCCTGGGCCATGCCCACTGGCGCTCGCCATCTTTCTGCTAGTTTTTACTGAGCGTTTGGTGGAAACAACCTCTGGATATGACCCCTATAAAGTGCTGGGTGTCAGCAGGAGTGCGAGCCAAGCAGAAGTCAAGAAGGCATATAAGAACCTTGCCAAAGAATGGTGAGTAATCTGCAACCCCCTAGTTGTGTGGCACTAAGTGACAGCTGTGCTTGTTATTCCACCAGCCATTTCAACCTGGTCTAGATTTCTCATGTCCAATGTGTTTCCCCCCCCTCAGGCATCCAGATAAGAATAAAGACCCCATTGCTGAAGATATGTTTATCAAGGTTACAAAGTCATATGAGGTGTGTGGAAAATTGTGTTGCTTATTCTTGATTTTTGGTCAACTGTCCCTACAAATCAAGACCTTTGTGTCATTCATATACAAGGGGTGTCAGAAAAGATGTATTTCAAATCCAAACTACGTGTACAAATTTTTCCCTTAAAACTAAACCATTTATTTTCACCATTTGAATCACTATGGTAGCATCCACCCACAAAAAAAAAAAAAAACAATAGCACCACCACATGATGTGGCTCCATGAACCAAGAAGTAGCCTGCTAACTAACAAAACACATTTGTGCTCTACTGAATGACATTCTCATAATAATAACTATTAGTGCGTAAGACATTTGCATGCTAATGTATAAAACAATGACTCGGAAAAAACAAAACAAAAGCACAAATACATTGTACACATCTGCCCTGTATCACGTAAAAAATATATATATATTTTTTTTATGCTACACAAAGGCAGTATATAACCAACTTATTTTGTACACAGATTTTGTCTAATCAGGAGAGAAGGGCCAACTTTGACCGCTATGGGCAGGTCGATGAAAACCAACCCTTTGGCCAGTCACAGCATCATTTCCAAAACAACTTCTACTTTGATGAGTCTTTCTTTCATTTCTCCAGGTAATACATCTCCACATTTCTTTAATATCTATTCACGGTGCTCTGATCAGAGTTTAACACGCAGATTCTAATACTGATCGGATGGATTAGCTGAAAATGTTCACTTTATTTGTGTTGAGTGCTATTGGCTGTGTTATCTGGAAAAATGTAACCACAAAATCAATCAAATTTAATTCCAATTTGGTTTTTAAAGTTTTGTATTGTGTACATAGACTGTACTTGTGTCTTGTAGACCGTTTTCCCATCTGGTCAATATCATCTCTGTCTCCTCCAGGTCCAGGGACTTTGCAGACAGCAAGTACTTTCTTCATCACGCTCAGTTTAACAGCGATGTCCTTCCAGACAGCCACAAGAGGCCGTACCTCATCAAAGTGACCTCTGATTGGTGCTTTGCTTGCATCCACATAGAGCCTGTGTGGAAGGAAACTGTGCAGGAACTTGAGCCACTGGGTAAGCCTAATTCTGATGCCACAAACATTTATTTTTTTTTGCTGTTGAACATGAACTTGAGTTGCAATGATTAATCAAATGTTCACACTGCAGGTTCAGAATTTTTATTTTGTTTATTTTTTGGGGGCCATATGCAAAATCGATCTGTTTTTTTCCATGCAATGTGAACAACCATAGTAACATCGACGGTAATTAATTTATTACGGCCTACCCTTGCTAGTTAGAACGTATTATAATGCCCTCGCAAGCGGTAAGAAAAAAAAAATGTACTCAGCACATTAAAACCGTATTTGGCACTCCTGTGTGAGCTAATGCTGCATTTCATTGCACTTTTCCACTAGGTGTGGGCATCGGCATTGTGGACCTGGGTTATGAGCGTCGTCTGGCCAATCAGTTGGGAGCTCACCGCGCTCCTTCCATCATCGGACTGGTGAACGGCAGAGTGACCTTCTTCCATCAGGCCATCGTTCGAGAACACCTGCGACAGTTCATTGAGGACCTTCTTCCCCAAAATTTGGTGGAAAGGGTAAAAAACAACAACACTGATACAGAGAACTTCCTCTGCGGATTGCAAAGGGGTGATAACTGTCTGATTATGTCGGAAATTCAGCCGAGGTGTTTTGGAAATATTCCCAAATTGGGCAATGAGAATTAATTTTTGCAAAATACACTTTTTACTTAAGTATACATTTTCATAGTCTCCATCCATCCATCCATTTTCTTGACTGCTTATTCCACACAAGGGTCGCGGGGGGAGCTGGCGCAGTAGCGGGGGACACCCTGGACTGGTTGCCAGCCAATCGCAGGGCACGCAGAGACGAACAACCATCCACACTCACAAGCACACCTAGGGGCAATTCAGAGCACCCAATTAACCTGCCATGCATGTTTTTGGAATGTGGGAAGAGACCGGGGTACCCGGAGAAGACCCACACAGGCATGGGGAGAACATGCAAACTCCACCCAGGAAGGCCGGAGCCTGGACTCGAACCCGAGTCCTGATTTTCATAGTACTCATACTTTATCTCATCTTTTTTTTTTCCACAGCTTTGATTGAGGAATTAAACCCACCTAAAATGAAAACACATCACGTCAATCCTTTGTTTATACTGTAAATCCTAATTATTAAACCTAAAAATATATGACTAATATAAATCTAATCCTTAAAAGGGAGCAAGCCATTTTCACCAATTTAGATTGGTAAATAGTTTGTTTAAAAAAAAAAAAAAATTTTTTTAAAAAAGCCATACGCGTGGAGTTTACCGATAGTATAGGTTGCACAAAAATACGAATGTTACCATATTGTAACATTGGAGGTTCTGGCTTGATGCCAGCTATACTTTATGTTCTTTAAAATTCTCCCAGTTTTGCACCATACTTCTTTCTTTGTCTTTGTCAGGTAGATAAAGCCCAAGAAAACACAAATTCAATGCATCCATTGTGGGAAGGGTACAAATATGTTACAGGATTTTGAGGTGTGTGTTTATTCCCCAGATCACTGATGACAACTACCAGAAATTTCTGGACAGCTGGCATGTTGAAAATAAACCCAGCGTTCTTTTGTTTGACCAAGACTTCAACGTTCCCATTGTGTACAAGGTGAGGCTTGTTTTCAGATTTAGTCCTCAAAACTATGAATACTAAGCGTGCTGACTGTATACACAATAGGCGTTTTTCCACAGCTGGACCTTTTGGAGAACTTTTCAGTTTACCTTGTTGTTACCAGTTGTTACCAGTTTACCACGAGAAGAAACTTGTCCTTTTTTTTGTGGCAGCAATACTCCAGTACACCTTCTTGTGTTAGAAGTACTTCAGCGCCAGTTATTTGAAATCTTGTTCTCCTCCAGTTTGAAAATGTATCCAAATTAAAGTGCTTTCCTCCTTGTGCTCTTCAGTTAACAGCATTTGCCTTCAGAGACTATGTTCATTTTGGTTACGTAGACCAGGGCGACACACACAACATTGAGCTCCTGCGTCAGTTCAACCTAAACTCAAATTTCCCCATCATGCTGCTATTTAAAGAGGACACCAAAAATCCAGTGGACATCATCCAGGTACTTTCCACACACGCAGACTCACGTTGGATTCAAAACTCACAAATACTCCTTAGGCATCGTACAAAATGTACTGAGTAGCGAATGATCTTCTCCACCTCCCCCCCCTTTTATTGTTGTTTTATGTTGCAGGCTAGAGGACTAAATTGGAAGATTATGGATGTGTTTGTCTCCAACAACAAGTTCCTTCAGGTTCCCAGACTGGTCAACCAGCAGCTGTTTGATGAGCTGTGTCCTGTCAAGCAGTTTCACAGACGCAGGAAGTAAAGAATATTTTTTTTACTTTGAATTCCCACCTAAGGAAAGTGAATGAAAGGAGACCATTGTTTTGCAGGTATTGCGTGCTACTGATCACCAACGACGACCAAGCTTTTCTTCCCCGAAATAAGGCCTTCATGGACTTTGCCACATTCAACACGAAGGACGTGCTACGATTCGTGTACGTTTACCAGCATCGGCAGCAGCCTCTCTGCCAGGCTCTGCTTCCTAACCAGGCTGTAGTCTCCCCCCAGGTCAGTGACATGGATGAATTTTACATACTCTTAGATATTTTATTTTGTGTGTGGAAAATGTATGTTGTTTAAAGTAAACAACATTAATACTAGGGGTGGATTAATTTTGAGTTAGTCCACTAATTTTTTAAACATGCAATTAATGACCACTCCTTACTTGGAAAGCCTGTACTGGAGTAATTCCAGCAACGCATCAGTTTTTCAGTTTACCTTGGTCAAATTCAGTTCGCACGTTTTTCCACCAACAACAATTACCAGGGTAATTAAATTCCCCAGGGGGCATCCAAGTACTATCTCAGCAGCAGGGTCTTGCTGAGCCAGGCAGGAACTTTGAGGGGGCGGGCTGCAATGACCAAGGCTGATTGGTCAAATTTGGGGGCGTTGTTTTTACATCGGCAGGACTCAATCAAAGTCATTTGGATTAATTACAGAGAAATGCAAGACGCTCTGGAAACACAAATCATAAATTCCCTGCTGAACTTTTACCACCAAGAACTCCCTTTACCCAGAACTCAAAGTTCCTGGGCTTGTTGGTGGAAAAACGCCAAAAATGAAAACCCCGATCATTTTTTCCCAATACCGTTCAGCTGAAAATGACGTGATAGCGACTTGGTTTCCGATCACGTGATCGCGATCGGGGCATCCCTAGTGCAATTAATTTTGTGTTAACCTTTGAAGTCATGTGATCAATTTACGATTACAATTTTTACTCACCTGACACCCCTAATTAATACATAAACTGACAAACGAGGAGAAACGTTTCATAATAAGTGCAGCACAATATTCATCAGAAATGTGTGCTTTTCAGGTGGTTATTCTTGAGAGACGGAGCCCGGCCGGCAAGGTGTTGTACCTCTCTGTGATTGGTGGGTGGAATGGCAGCGAAGAAGACAAGTACCGCCTTCTTGAGCATCTGGAGCTTGTTCAAAAGGACCCCACTTATCTGACCTCGGACGCCACCTTGCCAGAGCTCAACAATGAGATGGCCCCAGTAAGATACAACACACAGTGCGGAGCGGTTTTCCTGGACTGTTCTAACAGTTTTAAATATTCTCTCTCTACAGATGTTCCTGATTGAGTGGCTGAATGCTGCTTATGATTACATCCATCAAATTTACGATGGCCTTCTCTACTCAAACTGGTGAGACTACATTTTTCATAGTCAGAAAAGAGGCAGAAGGAAACATCAAGATGTGATGTGTCTTCTTTCAAGGCGAGAGATGATGCCCATCCTGTCATTGATCTTCTCAGCTCTTTTCATACTCTTCGGAACAGTCATTATTCAGGCCTTCAGGTGAGAGATGAAGGTTTTTAATGATAGTTTACCAGTTGAATAAAGGAGACCTATTTATGTTAACATGGAGTATTCCTTTTTCTATTCTGTTGATTATTTATTTTTATTTTTATTTTTTTAGCGAACCAGGTGAGACCAAACCCCGGAATCCAACACCAAAGGAGCAACCTCAAAACGACGATGATGCATCAAGTCGATCTACTACCTCAAGGTAACCGTGGTTACACATATAGGGCTAGATAAATTCATCAAAAGGTCTGTTTTCTACTCAGCCAATCTGCAATACTTTTTAAAGGGTCAGGGCTTGGTGCAAATTTTTTCTTCCTTGCAATCCAAATAATGCCCTGTAGTTCACTGTAAAACCCATGTAATTTCTTCTTATCCCTGGTCCATGCAGCCGCCCCCCCAAGAAGGATTTTGTGGAGGTTACAGAGCTGACTGATATAACGTACATCAGTAACTTGGTCAAGCTGCGGCCGGGCCACATCAATGTTGTACTGGTGCTCACCAATGCCTCTAAGAACGCCTTGTTGCGCAAATTTGCCAAGGAGGTCTTTTCTTTCTCTGGGTAAGTGTTTGCTTGTTTGGGGTTTTTTTTCCCCCTGTGCTGCTCAGGAATTAAAGTGTAAGCGTTGAATGTGTTTAATTGCCCATTTGAAACTTTCTGCCACCACAGGACTCAGACTATCCACTTCTCCTTCCTCAACGCTGACAAGCATCACCACTGGATGCCCTCACTCTTCCACTCGTGCTCAGACACGTCACGCAGCGCAAGTCATTCCGACGAGGATGAGGACTCATCAGACTACTCCGGCCACGTATTGGCCCTGAATGGCTACAAGAAATACTTTTGCCACTTCAGACCTGTCTTCACTGGGGACGATCTGAGCGATGCTTCGTCAGTCTCGGCGTCATCATTCTCCTCTGACAGCAGGAGAAAATCCCGATCCAGGTCTCGGTCAAGCTCGGACTCTCGATCCCGATCCCATTCTAGAGAGGATGGGGTTAGGTCCAAGAGAGGCTCCAGTAGGGCCACGAGTATAGAGGTGCACCACAAGCTTGACCGCCTGGGACTGTGGATGGAAAGGTTAATGGAGGGTACTCTGCCAAGATGGCACGTGCCTTCCTGGCCCTCCCTCCATGCCGCTGATAGCATCCCCACGGAGAGCTGAGGCCGGCGTCACCAAGGTAGTGCTCACCCTTTGTGCTCTTGTTTTCTTTTTAAGTTCTGTTGTTTGTGGAATTATTATTTAAAATGTTTCTTTGTGCTGCTCCAGAGCTGGCGCGGTGATCGTTTGTAGGTTTCCAGAATTTGTGATGCTTCTATTTTTAGTAGCTCAATGAAGACCTGTATGTTTTGTTTTGTTATGTTTTGTTTTGGGAAAGGGGGAGGGGGTGCACTAGACACAATAACTGAATTATCCAATCACAAAGTACTACACTGAGTAAACCTTTTACTACTATGGTATGAGCATTTATTCCCTATCAGACTAGTGCACTCTTTGTCCTCACTAGTAAGATGAGCGCACTAGTAGAATGACTAGGGGACACTAGCAGAACAGCTACATGTTACTCATCTAAAATTATACCATTTAACATCTAGCTTTCACTAGTGTGTCCTTAGTTCTACTTGTGTGCAAAAATGTCATAAAGTGGTACCATATCATAGCAGGGTTCTAAATTAACTTTTTTGACCACCTATCACATTAAAAAATACTTTGCTCTCTAGTACCACCATATTGACCTGCAGTAAAATGCATTAGCATTGTAGGCTTGTAAAAAAAATAATAATAATCTGGCTTTTATTCCTAAATATTATATTCAATATTATTGTAAGATTATGCACAGTTAGAACACAAAAAGAGGAAGTCTACACCCCCCAAAAAATCTGGACAAAATATTTTCTATGCTGCCCCACTAGTCTAAATACGGTATTCTGGTGGAATATGAGTTAAGCAGCAGATACAGCAGTTATCAAGATCAGAAGGCAGCCATTTTGTCATTTGCTGTCGAGGGAAAATGACATCACCGTTGCTCAGGGTCTCGGGTAACAACCAACCATAACTCGGCTTCATAAATTGATGAGCTGTGATTGGTCGTTGCCTGAGCCCTGAGCAACTGTGATGTCATCTTCAGTCGACAGCAAGTGGCAAAATGGCCGCCCCCTGAGATGGATAAAAATGTTTTGATTTTGCTTTATAACTCATATTCCACAAATGTAATATTAATCAGAATGTCATGTTTATACTAGTGAGGTCACATATCATTTATTATTGTCAAGAAATGTTTAATAAGGTTGACTTCCCCATGGGAAAATAAATAACTGTACTTAACAAATTGATTACTAGATTAAAAAACATTTAAGACACTAACATTATGCACAGTTTTAATATTTAATTCAGTGATCCTCCCGCACCACTAGAGTTTCCCCATGTACCACGCTTTGAGAATCACTTCAGTAGAACACAATAGTAGGAAAAAAGAAAAAGAAAAAAAAAAGACTACTGTCGTAGGACAGTCATTCTACTGGTGCGCTCAATTGTTATACTAATAAGGACAAAGTGTGTACTAGTACATGCAATTCAGCACACAAGTATGATATTAAATAAATGAACAAACGACTTGCCGTGTACCGCCAGATGTGATGTGTGATGGCCATCACATGCTTAACCGTTTGTTAACAGCCTGTGGTTAAACATGTTTGAAGGCAAATTCAAAATCAGATCTGCATGACACCTGTTCATGAGTGAACGAGAGGCAGACAGCATATAGAAATAATTAAACTGTAGTTGACATTTTGAAGCTTGAACCTTAAAACCAGTCAATCTTTTACTTTATTTTAAATGCATGAACTATGGTGGTCATCTACCATGAATAAGCATTTAGTGAGCTTGCACTGACAACCTGTAGTTTCACCATCGTCTTTTTAAATCATATGATAAAATGGTTTGCTGCTGAAAAAATAATAATAGTCTTTTATGGCATTTGACAACTTTAAGAGTTTAAATGTTTGAAAAGTGTATTTATTAAAGTATGTGCGTATTGCTTTGATATGTCATTTTATTTTCCATTGAACTAATAAATGTTTTAATATACAGTACGTGATTCAGTGTTTTTATTAATTGTGGTAAGGGGAGTTTAAGTTACAGTAAATTACATTTTCAGTACTCATTGGAGATGTCCAGTACTTTTGTCATGTCCAGGTCTTCAGGCCCGAATGAGACTGGCAGCAGCTGGTTGACACTCATCTTCATGTACGACCCATCAGGCTTTGACAGGTAAACGTCCCAGCTGAGCCCGAACTGAGATACAAATGATGTAATACATCTAAGTGATGTTATATGTGCTGTTTACGTTATCATGCACCCCCTACAACAAAAATTAAGTACATGATCTGTTTCATACGCTATATGGCGCCAAAAAAAAAAAAAATGCTCAGTTTTGATAGGCACAATCAGATTTTGTTCCCTACCTCTCTTATAAACTGCCTGCAGCCACCGCATGGAGAGATAAACTGGTCAGTCATGTCACTACACAAACAGATAAAAGAAGAAACAATCATACAAGAAAACATCAAGTTCACGTTGACATCGGCCCAGGCTGAGGTGAGTCTGTTATAACCTCACTTGTTTGTCAACTCTCTGTCTTTGGCGAGGTCACACACTGAACCCTGTGAACTCAGTCGTGCTTTTAAACAAAGCAACGGTGATGCTGCATTCTTGTGCGATCATGGATGAGTTCTTCCCGCCCCCAGTTAGTAGTCATTGTTGATCCTACCTGGCAATTGCAATGGCCTTGAATGAAGTGTAGCCCTCAGACACTGCTTTCGAAATGACATTCCTCTCAGCACATATTCCCAGGTTGTTGCATGCATTCTCCACGTTGCATCCTGCGTGGGAGACATGTATAGTGATCGGTGTTGGTGATCGTGTTTGAATCGTAGACCGCAAAAAGTACAACCTAATCAAGATAAATATTATCTTCGCATTTCCAAAATAAAAAACAAAAACATCTTGCTTCATTTACCAAATACATCGTTGGTAACTTGGTATTATAATATATGTTGCACACCAACATCAACTTGAACCCTCCTCATATTCATGTTCGACTTCTATTTTAATTAGCACAAAAAAAATTGCACTAATTGCTATGCACACTGTCATTGATTTAAATGTGGACATGGCACCCATCGTGGTCTGCACTTGTGGCTATTATGTTCTCTTCCCAAAACGTATTTCAATGGTCTAGCAGTCATGAATCATAAAATAATAAAAAAAAAAAAAAAAACTTGATGAGCTGACAAGTCACTGTAATGAGTGGAAATTAATCTGCACACAAATGAGCTTCCTTCTGTGCCATTTTCACTTGTTTTTATCTAAAAAAAAACAAAAAAAAAACATACTGACTATCAATCTTGATAGTCGTAATGCTGTAAAGCCCCCAGAGTGTCAGGAAGAGATGGAGTTATATGATACTTCTCAGAGAGTTAAGTGTCCAAGAGAGTTAATAGATTTGTTGTAAAGCTTTTTCTAAACTTTAGATTAAGATTCATTTTAGGTTAATTAGGTTGTAAAAATGACAGACCACAAATCAATTTTAAACGAAACTATTAGAGAAATTCAATTGATTTAAAAAAAATTTCTTTAGTAATGTGTAACCTATTATTACATTATCATTTCTGGTTACGATTAAGTTTATCTTAAAATTAGAAAGAGCATAACTATAAGTGTCGATAGTACACAAGTTTTAAGACAACTGTGATTTCCCTTTTTCTTAAAATATAATTTCATTACTTAGTTTCTTGTTTTTAAGTCCATTTTTTGCAGTGTACATTACAATACATGCAGTAAATGTGGATTATCATAGTAGTATCGTGGCCCATTGTCCATAACCATCTAAACAAATACACTTGTTACCTCAAATTTACCCCTAAGAAAAAACATTTGGTACCATGACGAATCAAACAGCCTTTGCACTCTCCGCTCTTCCACATCATTTTGATTAATTGCTACCCTGCCGTAATAATAATGATCATAGTAATATTATTAATAAACAGCTAAATTTGTGATCGCACGTGATTAAAATGCAGTAAAATGATTTCCCCGCTTTTCCTAAAAAAACAATCACATAAATACATTAGTTTAACACATTTTATTTATGTACAATCATCAAATTAACTAAATTCAATTCTTTTCCAGTGTATTATTGTTAATGGGTTACTTGCTAGTCAGAGGGAGCCACATTATCTCATAATAACAGTAAAACGGGGGGGACCCAAATTACTCAATGTTCTGTTCTATTCTATGACCTCCCCCTACCTTGACATGTTCCCTGGAAAACCCACCCATGAGTGTCTGGTTATTTATTAATTAAAGTTGTCTGTAAGCATGCCTTTTTTATTTTCACATTTTTCCTGTTTATTACCCCTTATTGCTGATTGTTTTCCAAATCATATGGCTTTGCTGCCGATATGGTTATGTAACATTGAGAATTCCCTCAAATTATACCAAACTATTGCCCAAAAATAACAGACAAATAAATATAAACAACAATCAATTTGATTACTATCCAGAATTGGCTTTAATGAAGTACACTACCTGTAAACAAGCAGTTGTCAACAGTCAAGAGAGCTGCTCCGACTCTGAATTTGCTGTAAGGGCAGTACGCTTGCTTCTTTGCCTCCTGCGAGTGGTTGATCAGCTTTTTCACCGTTTCCTCGGTCAAACCTCTCGAGTCCATACCCTCAGCGTGCATCAGCTCCCCCGTGTGTTTGACTTGGTCCATTTTTAAGCTTCTTGAGTCAGACAGAGCGAGCGAGTCGAATTGATGTATGGAGGTTAGAGGCCAGGTTTTAAATGTGAATGAAACAGTGGCACGTGGGAATGGGGAGAGGGTCAACTTCAGCCAATCACCTGCTGGGATGTCAACAATCCATGAGCATTGGTGTTGTTGTTGTTTTTGGCTTGAAACCAAACCGTCCCCTCCAAACAGGCCAATGTCCAGTCAAGGTCAAACAAATGATGGGGTCACCAACCTTTTGAAACTGAGAGCTTCTTCTTGGGCACTGGTTAATGCAAAGGGCTGCCATTTTGATACACGCATGTGAAATAGTATTTTCTCAAATTAACTTTGTAATGAAATTCAGCAATGTGAAGACACTGATCATGATTTTTTTTTTTTAGAATAATTAGGACCAATGATTTAACAGATAAATATCTGCAACATTTTTCATCTATTAATTAAGGGGTGTCAGGTAATTAAACTTAATCGTAAGTAATTGCATGACTTCAATAGTTAACTCACGATTAATAACAAATTTTATATCTGTTCTAAATGTACAATAAAATAGTTTTTTTTTCCCAAGTTTTCATATTATTCTTAACGCCACTATTTTTGTAACGCACGATTAATGACCGCCCCTTACTTGGAAAATTTGCACTGAGGGAATTCCAGTCGCAACACAGCAAACACGTCCACGTCATAATTTAGCAGTAATAAATGTAATAATAATGCATATATTTGTGGAGACTGGGGTGATGTTGTATTTTACAATTATAAAAATGTGCAGAATTTCACAAGTTCCTTCAAGTTAAAAATTAGCTCTTAATATGAAAAGAAAAATGCACGCAGCTGTCACCGTCTTACAGAAGCAATTATGCCATCTAGTGGCAGAAAAATGACCAACACAATTCAATATCGCACTCGTTTTTTTGTTTTTGTTTTTTTAGTACAGTGCATCTTATTAATTTTACCTCAGTGTTATGAATTATTATGAAATTACTTTATCAAAATGCAGCCATGTTTCTGTTTAACATTTTTTACACTTTTATGTTGTTCATAATTGATTCTTCATGTGTGCCCTGCGATTGGCTGGCGACCAGTCCAGGGTGTCCCCCCGCCTGCTGCCCAGAGCCAGCTGAGATAGGCTCCAGCACCTCCATGTGAAGAATAAGCGGTCAAGAAAATGGATGGATGTTAAAAGAACTCAAAATTGACACTTATTTTGACACCCCTACTATAAATATATGCAAGTGTTTACCTTTTCATCACTACCACATACGGTTTACTCCAAAATATTGGAACAGCAACCTCTATTCATGTATTTTTGTTGGATACTGGAGTCTTTTTTTTTTTTCTTTTTTTTTTATTTTTATTTTTATTTTTTTTAAGATTAAAAGATGAATATGAGCCATTACATGCTTCACCAAGCCCAATTATCAGTGAGCTATTTTAAAAAAAGGCCTGATCTTTAAGATGTTGTTACTTGGTGCCTGTAACTTTATTGTGACTGGTACTGTAACTATATTTACAAAGTTGGCAAGAGCAAAACTGCAGTTGCTTGTGGTCTCCAGCAGTTGGCAGCAGACACCACCTGCTGTGGCTGACTGCTTATTATGAGTGCAAGCTCAGCCCAGAGTTTTCAGAGGCAAAACCCTGTGCCGTTTTATTTTTCAACCACAGGTGGCAGTAATGATTCAAAATTAAATTTCTGCATTCAGCAGATTTTAAGTGTAATTACAGTACATGCACTGTTGCATTGTTGGTATGCTTGCCATATACTAACATCATACACAGCTAACAGTGAGGCACGCTTTTTTTTTTTTTAATAAATCATGACAATATTTGTTGAAGTTTTGTGACTTTAAGGTCAGATTAATGTGTGACTCTGGGAGCCGGAGGTCACGCAAAGCCATCTCTCCTGGGTACAGCATAAATTATTCAACTAATGCTGGATGTGGGACAAGAGGGGGGAGATGTGTGGATGATGCTGATTTGCCACAAGGCTGATTATGGACTATTATCATTGCAAAGCTGTACAGTAGTCAGTGGTGATGGATGATTTATGCTCATGAAGGACACATAGGATAGATTAACCTGGATGGGGACATAGACTGTTGATCCTCAGTCCATAGTGCAAATGTGTTGCCATAACAACGATCTAAGGTGAATGCAGGTCAAGTGTAAGTCTTGTTGTGGAGGCCGAAGTTGATTATCTTTGCTGTATGTTTGTACATCATACTAGGAAAAATATTGATGGTGTAAATAGGATATTAACTAGTGGATTTTGCAGTGACATGCAAAATATTAAAATCCTCCTTCAGTATTGTGATCCACTTCTGCAGACTGTAACCACAAAATTGCAAAATTGTCCGGAAGGGCAAACGTTTGTGAATGCTTGACAATGATGATTTCACGTCAGAGTATGTTCAAGTTCGCAAACGTTCACCAGGATGTTTCCCAACAGGTTTTTCTTTTGGCAAGTATATTTTGAACATGTTCCTACGGATGCGTATTGCATTCACTTGTAAAAAAAAAAAAAAAAAAAAAAAAAAACTTTTTCTAATTTTATTGGGGAGTTTTTTTGGGGGGGTTTTTCTGAATATTTTTTTCTGTTTTACTGTATTTTTTTCTGTCTTAAAAAAAAATCCAAAAAACAAAACAAAAAAATACTCACAAAACAGGGTGGGAATATTATTCAGAAAAACAGAAAAAAAAAATATTCCAAAAAACAGTGAACCAACATCTGTTTTTCAGTCTTTTTTTTTTTTTTTTTTTGACCTCTGAACTCCAAGTGACTTGTTGCAGACCACTGACCTGTATATACGACTGGATAGCCGATAGCCCATACATGCCAGTGCCATTGAAGTCAATGGGTGGCCATCTTGTTACTCCCATGTCGCGACCAGACTACTGTATAACCTATACAGTATCCAGTCATATATATACAGGTCAGGGCCGGCCCAGGCTACAGGCGAGCTAAGCGGTCGCCTAGGGCGCCATCTTGTGGAGGGGGCGCCAAATTGCAGAAAGGAAAAAAAATACAATTTAAAAAACACAAACACAAAAAGCCGTCCCCCCCTCTCGTGTTTTCTAGCATAAAATGTTATATAGCAAATATATTTTATTGAGTTCCTTTTTTTTTTTTTATTACTTCTATTTCAAATAAATGACTGTAAGTTCACGACCTGCTGTCCTGGCGCCCTGAACCTGACCCGCTGCTGCCGCTTACAATGAATGAAAGGTAGGGGGAGGGGTCGTATATCATCTCAGAGTGTAGTGGCAGCACTTTAGAAAGATAGATAGATGGTTGCCACACTTGTGTTGTTTATACATTGACATCGACAACAATGAAAAGGTCCAAGCCTTCAAGTGCTGCATTAAGAAAGCGGCGAAAGGAGGAGGAGGAAAAACGGGCCCAGGGTAGAGGTATGTATGTCAGTCAATCATCATTGTTTAGAAAATAAACACGAAAATAGCGTTAGCTTCTTAGCTTGCTTGTAACTTGTTTACTGCACCATTACATCCATGCTAGTAGCTACTTTGCACACAAGAGTGGGGCAACGCTTGCTGAGTTTAAACTAAAACAGCCAGTAAGTCCAGATACCTGCAAATGGATTTGCACAAGTCATTGTTTCACATAACCACATTAATTTATTAATTTATTGAAAATAAGAATTATGTGCTGGTTTAATGTAAAAATCTATATAGTAAATGCATTTTTTTTTTAAACTAGATGCACTGAGAAAATATTTGCAGCCACAACAAGCACCTGCAGAAGCTGTGGTAAACAATCCTTCAGTGTCATCTTCACCAAAGGCTATTGAATGTAAGTGCATGGATGGTGCATTTAATACAAACAGCCATAATTTCTGACATTGTATTCTATCATAATGCAAATGGATTTGTTTTCCCTGCTTTAACACCAAAATAATTTGAAGTGATGTATTTTGTTTAATGTACAGCTGAAGCAACAGCCAGTCAAGCACCAATCAGCAGTACTTTGAGTGACACAAAGCTCGATCTTCTAGATCCAGGTGACTATTTCAGTTATATCAGCTATTGCTGCATCATGTACAGTGCTCAGCATATATGAGTATACCACCTTTGAAAAATGTAAATATTTTGTTCAATATCTCCCCGCGACCCTTGTGAGGAATAAGCGGTCAAGAAAATGGATGGATGGATGGATGTTCAATATCTCAATAAACATAAGAACAATTTCCAAAATATTGACAAAATGTTTTCTGTAGAATACGCACTTGACTCACAACATGAAAGTAAGGTTGTAATAGGATGCATAGATTACAAAATCTTCAATTTAATCAAATTAACTAATGCAAAAAAACAAAAACAAAAAAAGCAACCCACAACAAAAACGACGACATCTAGTATTTTCTATGAGCTCCATGACTGTTATGGGTAGCAACATGTCTGCTAGGCCTGGAATTAACAAGCCTTTTTCTCGGGGTCTACTTATTTGTGCAATATGTACTCTAATAAAAAAAATAAAAAAAATAAAAAAACTCTTAGCAGAGATGCAGTCATTTCTTACCTGGCCAAAATCCAATATGTCAACCATGGAACTTTTAGTTTTTCTAGAGGAGAAAAAACTTAGAGAAATCTATCCCAACATGTGGGTAGCACTCAGAGTGGCCGCTACCATACCAGTGACTGTAGCATCAGCTGAGAGATGCTTTTCCAAGCTTAAACTAATAAAAAACTATTTAAGGTCTACCATGTCACAAGAACGGCTAACTAGAGTGGCACTTATCAGCATCAATCAAGAAGTATCCAGGCAGCTATCCTTTGACGCACCAATTGATGCCTTTGCTGCAAGGAGGTCCCGGCGTGCACTATTTTAAGTATTTGCCGTTATGTTCCTAAGTTATTTAGTGAAGTTTTTTTGCACACTATTCACATTATCTGTGAATCACCTTATTGCCAAAGTTTTACGATATATCAAAGTTTGTATATTGATACATTTACTATTTTTTGTATCTTACACAATTATTAATGTACATAGTGAAAACATTTTGAGGTTTTAAATACTGTCATTTTGCAAAAATTGCAATAAAAAGTTGCATTGCATTGTACTTATGTTATTTTTCTTATTTTTATTTGTTTGTGGAATTTGGTATTTATTGTGTGGTGTGCTATTAAATATAATATATCTATAATTTTTTTTTGTGTTTTTTTTTTTTATGGGATTGGGGGGGGCTACCATATACATTTTCGCCTAGGGTACCAAATCATGTAGGGCCGGCCCTGATACAGGTCAGTGGTCTGCAACGGGTCTCTTGGAGTCAGAGGTCCAAAAATATATATATAATATTGTATATATATATATATATATATATAATATATAATGTAATATTTTTCTTTTCTTTTTTTTTTTAAATATATACTGTTGGTTAGTCTGCACATGTGGGTGTTATGTTAACAAATTATTGACCAATCGAAACTGTTGAAAATGGCTTGCACTCTTTGATGATGTAATGTTAATGGTTGAACAAACATGCCGTTTTTGGGGTCTCCTGAAAAGTGACGATTTTGGACGTACAGGGTTTTGGCCCAACACCAGCGGATATACTGTACATTTAACATATTAAGTTGATTATTTAATTATAATTAAATCAATTATGAACAAGAGTGGTACATGCTGCAAAAAAAAAAAAAAAAAAAAAGTGTGTACGTAATGCATAGCCTGGAAGCAAGGATCTACTGTAGCGTTTCTAAGAGATTAGCCCATCTCAGCTTCTAGTGCACTGTAGCAAATGTACAGTCATATTCTGTAGCTATTGCGTAAGAGCAAGGTCATGTTACTTCAGATTAGCTTCATTACACAAGGTAATAGACAGTGTCGTTCAAGGTAGCAGAAATCCATTTGTAGTTCGGTGGGGTCATTAAGCCTCAAACTTTGTGTCCATGCATGCATTTTCTCAACTCAACTCATTAAATGTTAACGACAGTATTTGGCAGCAATGTTGATCAACAAAATTGCACAGATTGTCTTTGCAGGTCTCATCACTGCTATATGTAAATAAATGCATTGATTAAGAGCTGTGTCTCAATATTTGTGTCCATAATTTGAATATCTATTCCGGAGAGGGCAGTGTGTGGGAAATGACTTGGCAGTATTAATTCATATGATGAACACAGATGGTTCCCACAGATGTCTAAAAGCAAACATTCTGTCTAGGATAACACCAACATGAGGCTGCTTGATCATTATGCAAATGACAACTGGATGCAGTCTAGTCAGTTGACCTTGAGCGAATGAATGCATTTGTGCGCGTGCGTGCATGATTTACATTGTCTCAGCATAGCTTCAACACAATAAATATTCTTTAACTCCTCTCTTTTCGTGGTGGGTAACAATGAATCCTGCTTGTCAATATTATATTGCATCTCACGTCTCTCGTCTAATATGTACCCATGACAACAAAGAATACAATGAGTGTGAAGCAGGTGAGAAACTCAATGCCAATTTTTTATGGCAATAAGGGCCCATCAAAATCATTGATTAAAAGTGGGTTTCAAAACAGCGTCACAATTTACAGGATAACAGTGGCTATAAAAGTATTGTTCAACTCTTTTAATGCCACACGTTATCAAAAAATAAACTTTAATATGACAAAGGCTTTGATCATTTACGTCATCCTTGAAAATGTTCTATTTCATCAGACTTCATCAGATTTCGTCATGTTTCATTGTAATCTCATACACATTGAGCCCATTGAAAAGAGATACAATACTGCCATCTGCTTGCCATAGGTAGTGTGTGTTTTCGATTCCACAACTCATTGACCAGGCAGTTCACGGTGCACTTAGACGGTGAACTGCCCTCTGATAAAAAACAAACAAAAAAAACAACAAAAAACAGTGTTGACATCATTTAACGTTTATGGCGGCATACATCGTGATTTTACTAATCGTTATTAAACGTTTTTGGTGGTCAAATTAAAGAAATTCAACTGTCAAAAGTGTGACCACTTTTCAAAATAGCGTTGCAAATGAGGGTGGTGAGAGGTTCAAAAGTGGGATTGTAAACTGGGTTAGGATTTCAAAGGAAGGTTTTAAATTAGGGTTAGGGTTTCAAAGTCGGGTTTTATAGAAGGGGCACAATTATAATGTATTTATTGGTTAAAAAAAATCAACTATCCAAAGTTGTGACCTCAGTTTTCAAAGTAGGGTATCACATCACGGTTTCAAACTATGGTTATGGATTCTTTTTTTTTTAAATAAATAAATAAAATAAGAGAAAGCATATCGTAAATGGTCATCACTAAGCACAGTTTTCATTTCCAAAAGGGGATCGACAATTCCAAGTTTAAAATGGTGGTGTTACACTGTGAAATGACATTCTCTGTCCATTGAAAAGCATTAATTGGACTTTGGATCATTGTAATTTGATTCATGAGGATTATTTTGATTTCAAAATGTGATGAAATGTTTGATTACATTAACAATCTGCCTGGTTTGTATGCTAGTCACAAGCAAAAGCAATACAATACGCCCTCTTTCACCATGTAAAACAAGCGTTTGCACTATGTTTCATTGTGGAAATATCAGAAATGCCCAGATGTTCTGAATTCTCTATAAGAAGTAATAAAATTATTTCGTCATACTTCTGCTTCATACTGCTTTCCTTGTAGCTGTACACTTTTTGACTATGCAATCTGTAAATATATTGTAAATAGAACCTCTGTAGTAATACATTTTAAATGGTTGTTGCAAACAGCAAACAGTGAAGTTTGTTCTTTTGAGGGGCACCCCTGACTTAATACAGAGGGATTCTGAGGTAAATCAATTTACCTCAGAATAAGAATAAGTGTTTTCGTTAAAAAAAACCATTGAATGATATTGTTTGAATTTTATTTGAATGACTTTACTTTTTAGAGCTTTTAGAGATATTTTGTTTTCATACCTTGTATTATATAGGTGCACTGCACACTCATGTTTTATTTGGTATTTGTGTTTATATTGTTCATGTATATTGTTATACAGTAACTTTTACTGTTTATGTACCTTGTTATAAATAAAGCATTTTAAAAAAAAACGCATTGAAGTTGCCAGTAAGAGTGGCAACGTAAGATGGCTGCCCTCTAGCTTCACCTGCGGGGGTGGGCATTCGTATTCAAATTGGGAGACGACGAGTCTTGACACAACCACAACTGAGGGGAAACACTGCCATCTACGGGTGAGAAAGCGCAACTGCGTTTTGTTTTATCTTCAGTTTTGACATCTCTGCCTCGTGGAGTGGGAGCGTGTCAACTGGATTTTCCCCAAACAGCGCCATCCTTTCTTAGTTCACATCCTAGTGAGTTGGAACTGGAAGCTTGTGAGTCTTCTGTGTTTACGGCGTTTTTTTGTTTTGTTTTGTTTTGTTTTCATGCACAAGAGAGTCCCCCCGCCACCCCCACCCCCCAATCAAACAGCTCCCTCGCCAGGTCTCCCCGGGATCCGCGTTTTGCATCGCTCCTCTATTTGCATCTCTCCCTCACATTTTCCGTGCCAGCGACTCCGTGCAGTGGGCGCAACCACCACTACTCTCATCACCAAACCAACACGCTTCTTCTTCTTCTTTAGTTTTTTAGTCTAACCGACGGGTTGGGTGGGAAAAAAAGAATAAGGAATCTCAATAATGTTGCCCAAGCTGCACGACTGGATGATTTGAGGGCATTTCCACAGTGTCTTAATTGCTGAGACACACACACGTGTTGTGGGTAAACAACAAAGGGCTCGATCGTGTCTGCGTCGTTTTATTTTCCCTTCTTGTTCCCTCCTTTTGTTTATTGGAGACGACGTTCCCACCCCACCACGCTTTCAACCAGGAGCTTCACGTTTAGTGCGCCTCGGTTTTTGCTCATCTGGAAATGTCGGAAGTGTTGCCTTTCAACGAGGAGAAAATGAGTCATTATGGAAATGAGGGCGACGAGGGACACCTTTCCTTCACCTGTCGCCTTCAAGACACCAACAACTTCTTCAACGGCTCGCAGAATAAACGTCCGCCCAAGCTGGGACAAATAGGCCGGAGCAAACGGGGTACGTTATTTGATTGAATGACATGACTTGAGTGTTGTGTTGACTGCGACACTGTCGCCTCGATGTGTGTGCCCCCCCCCCACCTAAGATCATTGCAGCGTGTTTTTAAAAATCTGCTATTGGCGATGCAACACAAGTATTATGCGCAATGCTTTAAAATGCACAGTGGCCCCATTCTTGGATGAACGCTTTATGACAAATCAGATTTAATTGACGAAAAAAAATCTCTTGTGTGCTGCATTCTTGATGGTGAATCCCAATGTGTGGATTTGTGCATTGTGCTGTCACGCACACACATGCGCACTTGATGTGGTGCACAACCACAACATGCATGTTGTATATTGGGACTGCATGGGAGACAGTACATAATTTGTTTGCATTTGCTGCCTCACGCATTCACATGATTATTGAGATTTTGTTTGGCATTTAACTTGTCAGACAGACACTAAACGATCTTTATTAACACTCCCCCTCCTGTCATCCGCAGTTGTGATCGAGGATGAGGCTGGCGATGACGATGCACTGAAAAATGGAACAGAGAAGACCACGGCGGATGCTTAGACCTACCATCCCCCATAAAGACACTTGATTTTTTTTTTAAAATGATATTTACCTGTTTTAATCCAAAGACATTGTATATAAGCACTTTGTTTCATGTGGCAGCAAGCAGCACTTCCACACACCCTCCTCTCCAAGGCAGCACTGGCAGCAAAAGAGACCCCCAGGTGGACCCCCACCACCACCACCACCACACACCCCCTACAAGAAGGGGTTTGCCATAAATCTAATAGCTGGAGAATGATGGAGGGGTGGAGGTTTCAATGGGTGAAGGAGAAAAATCAGGGAGAGGATGCAGAAATGAATATTAAATAGCAACAAAAGCACACATTTCTGCTATAACTGTCAAAATGATATATCAGTCTATAAGTTTGTACATAGGGAATACATTTTCTTGCACAAGTTTGGTATCTATTTCTCATTGTTTTGGGGGGAAACGATGTGTTTTTCAGTGACACCTGATGTTTGTTGTTTTTGTATGTTGAGGATTCCCCAACCAATTTAATTCTCGATGTTGCCTGTTTTTTTTGTTTGTTACATTTTGCAGCTGACGTTCCTTATTTATTTATGCTGTTCCTCCCACCAATGCGTGTGCGCTTCCAGGGCTTTCACCTGGATAGGTTGATATGACCGTACACACCCTATTGATAAACTATTTATATTGCATTGTGCATCATCGTGTGTGTGTGTGTGTGTGTGCCAAACCTCATGAAGTATCTACTGTGCTGCACCGGACAAGTTGTTCTTTTTTGTGCTTTTACATTGACACCTAAAGGTTGTTGTTTGTTGTTGTTTTATTTTTTTAGGGCTAACACTTAAAATACCAACTCATGCATGGCAAAGTGAAAATCATGCATGCCCAGCAGCAGAACTTCTGAAACTTGCGTGTATTCTTGAAGCACCTCGTGAAACAGCTTTGAATGACCAACCTCAAGCAGCAGTTTACTGTACTGTATCATTCACTCTTATTTGTACAGTGGCCTAATATCTTGTAATAAAGGTGATAACGAACTATTTACTGTTTAATGAATGACGAGATGGATTATTGTTTTTTTTTATGTTTACAAGTGTAGCAAAAACACAAAAGTCTAGTTTTATATGATGAGGTTCAACACGAGAGTGTAACTTGGCAGGTTTTTCAGATGTGTTGCTTGTACAGTTGATACTAGATTGTATATCTGCTGCCAAGGAAGGTTAAATCAGCGTTTTTCCACTGTGAGAAAGTAACATCCCATTCATCTGAACGATTGGATGGCGTCGGGGATGGGATGAAAATGAGCAAACAATAAAAAGAACTTTAAAAAACAACCACATGCTTTGTGCTTTTGTTTTGACTTCCATCTCAAACGTGACTGTTGCAAAAGCGGATGAATCGCAATAAAAGGCTGTTTTAGTTAACGAAATAACTAACAAATGAACACGGGTAAATGCTTTAAAAAAAAAAAAAAACTAATTGAAACTACATTTTAATGTTTATAAAATTATATAGCAAACATGATTTTCATTTTCATCTTTAGTAATTTAACAAGAGCCCTTGAGGTTGATTTTAAATGTGATTTTAGGTATATCGAAGGACGTTTGAAAGTGTGTCGCACAGAAGTGGCGTCATCTAGCAGAAGCGAATAGAAAAACATCTTCAGATGACGTTGCTCTTACAGACCCTTCCAGTGTGACGTCACGTTTAAGTGCGCCCCTTGCGGTGGAGGGCAGGGCGAGTGAACTTGAAAACAATCAGCGTGACCGAGAAAATAGGTCAAACAGTTGATAAATCAGTGAAAAACGCTATGGTGAACTTGTGCGCTGCCTATGGATGCTCTAATGTATCAATAGAGATGAGATCACTCTTTCGGCTGCCGACAGTGATTCTAAACCAGTTGGAAGACAGTGAGGAGTGAAAGACAAGCACGATGGCTAGCGTGAACCTACGACGCAACTGCTTCGCAAACACAAAAAGTACGAGGATATGCTCAGATCATTTTATATCAGCTACTTTTTCAATCATACTTTTTTTGCATAAGTATTCAAGTAATTTTGAACAAAACGTTAACAATTTAGCACGATTACTACTTTGTCTTTGCAGTCTGTTTGTTAGCAGCTAGCAAGCTAAGCTAGCTTGAAGACTTCGATAAGACGAGTACCTATATCCGGACACAAACGATTTAATGAATGACAATTTACACCATGAAAGTAGGTGATCGACGTACTGTTTCAACCAAAAACAACATACCTTAAACTTCCACTTCTACTTTTCCCTCCAACAAACTACATTTTTTTGTAGTTAGCGGCTCCAAACGAATGGTTTCAATGAGTCGCGGTAATGTGGTGTCCTATTCGGGACATTAATTTGTTATGGGATGTGTGGGTCTATTGGCGACAAATTTGCATGTTTGACTTTGTGACTCGCCTGCTTTTTCTTTTAACTCGGCTTTAACGCATCACTTGTTAAGTATGTAGGGTATGTTAGGGGTATGTTAGGGTATGCTTTTTTTTTCATTTTACCATGGTGTTTACTGTTATTATATCTTGTGCACATATACTTAACATAAAAAAACAACAACAACAAAACTAAAAACTATAGACCCTTCCAGCTGACGTCACTGCTTAGCTCCTGCTGCGCCTCCCGGAGGGCAAGCCTCCCATAACAATTGAATGTAGAGAGCTGGATTTTCGGCGAGTGTTTTCATTAAAAGGTATGGGAAATATGTCAAGTGTCACAAAACGTCCCGAGTAGGACACTACATTACCGCGACTCACTGAAACCAGCCATTTGGAGCCACTAGCTAAAAAAAAAAAAAAAAAAAAAAAAAAAAAAAATGGAGTTTGTTGGAGGGCAAAGTGGAAGTGGAAGCTTAAGGTATGTTATTGGTTGAAACAGTACGTCGATCACTACTTTCATGGTGTAAATTGTCATTCATTAAATCGTTTTTGTCCGGTGTCGGTACCAGATGTGATCGGACTGCCAGATTGTATCGCGGTCGCCTGCACATGACGTCACGCTGCAGGATTGTCTTGAAATTGTCCGTTTACAATTGTTCAAAATGACAAAATTTATGGACTAAAATTGGAAACACGTAAATAAACCTAAAATATAAAAGCATGATACTTTAAGGGTAAAAAAGAAAAAAAAGAATAGATTGAAGCGCCTTCGCGCTTGCCAATGACGTCAGTACAGCAGAGCTAGCGAAGTTAGCTTCGGTTTCTTTTTTAGCTGTTCACAAATCAATCACAATAACAAAAAAAATACCATCTTAATGATAATAGGAACACGTTAACAATCTAAACTGACAATATTTGTCACATCTGTGTCATGTGCTGGAGGTTGGATCCCAAAGTGCAGACGCAAATAAGGTTTTAACTCTTTATTTACACAACCTGACTAAACAAAATACAACGAGAATGCATCGAGAATCACGAGACGCAAAGCCCGATTGGGCTATGGAGCTGTACACAGGAACAGCGGTAATAATCCGACAAACACCCACTTCTCAGACAGCAGACAGTGATTCGATCTGATTGGTTGTGACTAAGTTAAGGATTAAAAATTAACATCACAAAGCTCATGACATCACATAGCATCAAACCAATTGAAACATCACATAGCGTTTTTCCAGTTGAAACCAGATAATGGTTACATCATTTCAAAACAGACACTTGTTACATCAGTACATAACAGACACTTGACCTCACGGTCATGAACCCAAACGTAACAGGTCATGAACTCAAACTTAACTCTGGCGTGACCCCAGACATGACAATCTGAGACAATTATTTAGTGTATTTATCATTTAATCAACCTATTTTATTATTTATTCAATATATTTTGAGTTTATATTCTGAGGTTTATTTACGTTTTTACAATTCAGTTTGTACATTTTGATTGGCTGGGAAACAGTTCAGGGTGTACCCCGCCTACTGCCCAAAGCCGGCTGGGATAGGCGCCAGCACCCCCGCGACCCTTGTGAGGAGTAAGCGGTACAGAAAATGGACGGATGAATAATCCTGGCATCCACCAATCTCAGCTGTCTCTTGAACTGTTGGTTCATGGCCATGCAGATGCAAATGGCGCAAGGGCACTGAGCCATGCGCAACACTGATGAGACGTGACATTTCCAACTCTAAATGATTCATGTTGTGTGACGAGCCAGTGTCAGCGTGCGGCATCTTGAGCGGGGACTGCCGTGATGTGCGCGGGGACCGCATAGCCTACGTACAGGGGACACGTCGATGCACGCACGTCTTTCTGCTCCAACTGCAGGCCAGACGAACATATTGCTCGCCTCTCTTCCTCCTCCTCTTGACAGACATGAAAGGGGCTGCCCGGGCCCGCTACCATGGTAACAGATGCACCTTGCGCTCGATGGGTGCTGCGGTGGGTTCGCTTGCGGAACAGTTTTCCCCGAGCCCTCTGCTTGATAGCATCGCTATCTGTAATGGAATGTTCCCCGCTCTTTTATCTCGCCCATTCACTGTGTGGCGTGACCACATTATCCCGCCAATGTGGTCCCTTCTTCCAAGACAGCAGTCAACCATGACGATGCATGGCGCTTACTGCAGCAACAGCCTGTCCCCTCACACGGGATGAGAGGCTGCACACTTCAGGGATGATGATTTTTGTTGGGCTGCATTCCCTCATCTGGAAGGTTGCAGTCACATTCTAATTTGAGTTTTACTGCGCATCATAAGAGTTCATCCCACAACAGAATTGTTGTTTGCAGTTTGCTCACCTTATTTAGCTACAATAATTGGAAACCACTTTTAGAGTGATGCAGTGCTTCACCAATGCATAACATATTAACATATTCTACAGGTCTTGTACTGTTTTAAATCTCTATTGATTCATTTTCTATGGCCCTTGTCCTCATTAGTAGGGATGGGCGAGTACCTTTAAGGTATATTGTGCCAATAATTAGCCTTATTTCAAGGTATCGGTACTGACAGATGCCCATTAAGATACAATAAGTATAGAAATAGAAAAAGATAATCGGAAATTGACATGGGGGGGGGGGGGTTATGTACCAAAAGTACCAGTGGCATCAGTGCTGCTTGGTATTGTTATCGTACAGGTATTGGTCTAGAAAAAAAGTAGTATCGAGCATCCCTACTCAATAGGGTCAAAGGTGAGCTCCACCCTATCCCGGATGACTGTACAGTACACATTGGACTGTGGTTCATCACTGTAGAAAAAAAATTACCAGCATTTTACAACAATTAATAATATTATTTAACAGTAATTTCTTTTAATTAAGTTCCTCTATAATATCCTGATTAACCTTGGATTTTTACAGGATTTAACTGTTATTTTACATTAAAATACTGCAATTAAAAACAAAACAAAACAAAACTGTTATATCATTACAAGGCCTGTAACATCACAGCAACACAGTATAATAAAAAATGCAACGATTTCCTGGATTTTACAGTAAACCTATCCGGTGAGTATGATATATTTTGTTTAAAATGTATGTTTTGCTTAGTTTTTTTATGTTATTAGACATTGATTCTGACCTGCTCCAGATAATGTATATGGTGCAATTGTGATGTTGTATTGCGTTTTTATGTGGTTTCAATGGTTTCTATCATTTCAATGTGAGTGACATAGGTGGATGAAGTTGGGTAAGTGAAGTAGTTTAGCATCTGAGACTCACTGCCCTCGTCCGTTTGTGTTGAAAACATTTGTAGTTGTTGGTCACACATCTAATTCTCATTGTGCTGAGCCTCATTAGTTGCGTGAACTCACATTTTTGTATGAAAGGGATGGTTTAATAATTTACCATGAAGGCAATTTCAAAGCAGCTTCTGATTTTCTTCTCTTCGTAACGACACACCTGCCACAAATCGTAATTGTCTGAATCCGGGATGCCTTAAAATCACGCCCACATCGTGTCATCTTCACTGGTTTCTGTGGAAAAGATCAAAGGCAGCTTATTGATGGAGCCCCACTTATAGCTCTGATGTGGGTTCTCTGTCGAGAAAAGGCCACAGACACGCAACATATCCTGCTCACTTCCGGATGGGCAGACTTCAACGTGAAATTAGTCTGGGAGGCCATCTCAGCTGGAGGAGCTTTGCAATTACACTCCACGCTGAATTAATTACTTCCACTGGGGTTCTAAGTGAAGTTTGATTAACTAGAAGTGTGACACATTGGATAATAGTGTCTCCCAAAGAATTTACAGTAATGCAAAGTGCAAACCTCTTTTATCTGAGCCTGAATCAAACAGGTTCTGTCAATACAGTCACCTTAGTATTTTACATGCTATCCAGTGCTATTGTACGCTCTAACGCTTAACACTCAATTCACACTGACTGCGGAACAGACGCGGTGCGTCTACCGTACGGTAGCCGTACGGACGCCTCAAGAACAGAAAGCATTCGAGTCTGCATGTCAATTCACACCAACTGCATTGCGGTGCGGAACGGATGCGGTGATGCGGAAGGTTTCGCAAGCATTCTATTTTTTCCGGATTCCGCATGTGGATTTTCATGAAACTGAAGAAATTACACAAGCCGGACACAGCATCCTGCAATTAGATTTCTGACAACTCCAGAAATTAAATACTTGTTGGAAATGGCAAGAGAACGACTGAAACATCACACGCTTCTATTTAAAATGATGTCGCTCCACTGTGTTACGGCTATGATGCTACCACGAAGAAGACTATTGGCAGGACAACATGAACTGTCTTGAACAGACTGTATAGGAGATATTTACAATGTGGATAGTATAAGTATAAGAACAATATCAAGATGTTAATGAGACGTAGCTAGCTTAACATAGCTAGCTAGGAGGTATAAGAGCTATATGAAAACGTTATTGAGCCTAGCTAGCTTATAACATAGCTAACCAGGCGGTATAAGAGCAACATCAAGACGTTATTGAGACTAGCTAGCTTAACATAGCTAGTTAGAAGATATAAGAGCAATATCAAGACCTGGTTGAAACATAGCTAGCTTAACATAGCTAGTTAGCTTCCTTCCCATCTACTCTGACTTCTCTCGCACGTAGAATGAAGAGACCACAAGGCGACCTTGATCTGACCTCTGTTTCATAAGCGTTTTATTGGGGGAAAACCCCTGCATTGACCTCACGACCTGAGGCATCCTTCTTCGTGTGACTTAAAAGGCTTTAATGGACGGAATGTGCTTAACGTGCACATGGAGAAGACGTTTGTATCTTTTGTACATGAAAATGTGGGTTTTGTTTTGCTTCAGCACTGATGTGTGACTGGCTGTGTGTGCTAAATTGACATTGGGATCAGGTATTCTCTCACTGATTCTCTTGGAAATTCATAAGGACGACCACTCACAGGAGGCAAAGTGGTAGGAAACTTAAATGTCCCCGAAGGTATCGTAGCAGCATCTTTTTATTTACTTGGGGGAATATTGAAATAAATGTATGTTAAGTCTGTTACAACCCACTTCACTTGCAGCTAAATTAATGATTGCAGATGACGTCAATCTTTCAACCATGTTGGCCCTCAGTTATGAATCCAGTTTTATTCTAAGGCATTTTTAGCAAATTCTTGGCCTGGGGACATTGTCCTTGGTTGTCGTTTAAACAAAAGGGTAAGAATCCAAGTCCAGCAGATGGGACTGTCAGGACACAGCAATGAAAATATGGAATAGCAGCCAAAACGATAAAAGAAGAGAACATGCCGCATTAACGTTAAACACGCTTTGTTTTTCCACGAGAAGCAAAGTAGAATGAAGAGACCAGGAAGTATAGCGAGGCAGATTCGGAGAAAGATGAGCAGATAAGAAAGAAAAAGAGAAGGGGATAAACAGAGAGTTAGAGAGAAACAGAGTAAGAGAGAGAGTCTCAATGATGAAATGAATGCCAGGGAGAAACAGTTCAGACCCACCAGATGGTTTCTATAGCAACCACATCCCCAGTCTCTCACTCTCTCCGTTTCTCTCTCTGCCTAGTTGCTCCGTTGCTGCTTCACATCCATGCTGGGAAACCAATGGCTGACAGAGAGCTTCATTTTGGTGCAGTCTTGTTTTCAGGCACAAAGAAACAACTTCATATCATTGCACTTCCATGCGTCTAGTGTGCATTTAATTGTATTACTGTGCTTTTATTTTACAGTTCAGAGTCACCTGTGTTGCGTCATCCTGAGAGTCATTGAATACTGTGTTTCCCTTTCTCCGTAGCTGATTAATTAGAAACATCTCTCTGTGTGATCCAATATACACCGCTACAAACTGCACCAAGAAAAATAAACATGTCGCTTATTGTGCGGGTGTGTATTCCAGGGTTCTGCTCCGACAGCTGATTTCCATCTTTTGGAACAAGCGCTTTCCTCGTGTGGTTTAATTCATTTCCCAAATCATATTGGGCATGATGCATCACAGTGCAGTGCGCACCAGAAATGGGGTCATGCGGAGTTCATCAATTAAAGAGACTTGCAGCCGCTGAATACAATGTGTACAGTACAACATGGGTGAACGTATATGCATTGCTGCAGATATACAATATGTGCTTTGGGTAGTACGTGTCTTCATTTAATTTATATATATGTACATTGATAAAGCAGTATGACTCTGTCAACAGCAGGCTGGCATCATCTGAACAAACACACACAGACTCGTCGGGAATCTCCAAAGTGGGATAGACAACAAAGGGAAGCACTAGTGGCCCCCCCCCTAGCTAATCGCTTACTCGGAGATCATTTTCAAAACAGAACAAAATGGTGGACCATCTCATTGCGGCAGAGTGGGTCTCCACAGGGCCCCCGGGGGCAGGCTGGCATGTAACTGTGTACGCGTGCCTTGTGAATAAAAGATGCTGACCCAGATGGAAATTGGCCATCGGTCCTTTAATTTGTCCAACATGTGTGATTGGCCCGGGCCCAAAAATCAGTTCAGTCAGCCTGAGAGTAGAGTGGTCATCTGTGTTATCATGTCAAGGTGACATGTTGTCAGATTCTCTCTCCAATTTGACTTGTGTCTACCAAAATAAGAATGACAGAATAGGCCAATTTGAATACTTAGATAAATGAGGTACAAATCTACTGTAAAATCAGTTTCTGTGTTTTTGTTGTTGTTGTTGTCTTTTTAACACGTTATTGTTACATGTTATTGTTGTTTACTACCCCTAGCAAAAAGTATGGAATCACCAGTCTTGAACGAGCACTCACTCAGACGTTTTATTCTGTAGATCAAACTCAGATAAAACGCATGAAACGGTCGTAAGGTCATTCCAAAGTGCAACATCTTGGCTTTCAGAAACACTAAAAGAAATGAAGAAAAACATTGTGCTGGTCAATAAATGTTACTTTTATAGAGCAAGTGCAGGGAAATAAATATGGAATCACTTCATTCTGAGCAATAAAATATGGAATCACTCCATTTTGAGCAGAAAATAAGGACACACCCAGTCAATTTCCTTTCCTTAATTGGGCACCTGCCTCAAATTACACCTGCTCGTTAGTCAGCAGTTAAAAACAGTGCAGTGCAGGGCTGCTGGACCAAGTGGATTGGCAAGAATCATGGCTCCAACAAGGGCGATGTCTCTTGAGACCAAAGACAGGATTTTCAAACTTCTTGAAGAAGGTAACTCCACATATGGTTGCCAAAGATGTGGGCTTTTCACAGTCAGCTGTATCGAAGATCTGGACCAAGTACAAACAGCATGGGAAGGTTGTTTAAGTCAAGCGTACTGGTAGACCAAGGAAGACATCTAAGCGTCAAGACAAACGACTGAAGGCCGTATGTTTTGAAAATCCAGATCTCAATCCAATTTAAAACCTGTGGTGGAAATAAAAATGGTCCACAGCAAGTCTCCGACCTGCAAAAATGATCTGGCAACTGCAATCAAAGAGAGTTGGCACCAGATTGATGAAGAATACTGTTTGTCACTCATCAAGTCCATGCCTCAGAGACTGCAAGCTGTCATAAAAGCCAGAGGTGGTGCAACTAAATACTAGTGATGTGTTTTGATTGTTTTTTCTTTGTCTGTTTTTCATGATTCCTTTTTTTTTCCCCTCAGAATGGAGTGATTCCATATTTATTTCTCAGCACTTGCTCTATAAAAGTAACATTTACTGACCAGCACAATGTTTTTTCTTCATTTCTTTTAGTGTTTCTGAAAGCCAAATGTTGCACTTTGGAATGACCTTACGACTGTTTCATGCTTTTTATATCTGAATTTGATCTACAGAATAAAATGTCTGAGTGAGTGCTCGTCCAAGACTGGTGATTTCATACTTTTTGTTAGGGGTTGTACATGTTCTCTAAGACTATACTGGATGACCTCCCAAGCCAAAATAACCTGTGGTGTTTTATAATATATAAAATTCCCACACAAATAAAATATAAAAAGGATCATGGACAATACACATCTCACTGATGCACATTACATTCCTACCTAATGCCACCACTAAATCATGTGGGACCAAACATAGTACATATCTCAGCAGGTCTTTGAGCATGAATGAGCCGAGGGTGTTTTGTATCAACATTGTACTGAGCCTCTCTACATTATTGATATGCAATTTGACTGCCCGGCATCAATAAATTATTAAGGAATTGAAAATTGTTCAGCCGGGGCTCAGCAGCCTCGGAGCTCTTTGGCCCTGATAAGATGAATTGAATGAGTCGATTGATGATCATCAGTAGAAGTGAACTCCAAATTGCACCGAGCGAACGGAAAGTCCACCTAATCTCGTTCCACGTTCTTCAAAAGGGCTCAAGGCGATTTTGTCCCGACTGTGCTTTACGTAACAATCCAGCTGCTTCCTCAATGAGGTGGTGGGTGAGAGTGAAGAGAATACCGGTCCCAGATGCTCATTTTCTGGACAACTGATAGGACAAAGGCCCCTTCCACTGTTTGCTACTTACTCAGCTCTACTTGCTAAAGGCAAAAACAGGTACGCAATTAAACCAAACTAGTTGATACGGTAAAACACCACTGGCCTCTCATGAGCAGAGTGGACATTGTTACTTAAATTTTTAAAACAATACTTAAGAAACAGTCACTCTTGGATAACATTTGTCACCTTACAATGGCCAACGTGCTGAGAAATATATTTGCCTTCACTAGGGCATGTTCTTTTTTGTTTTGTTTTGTTTAGATTAGAATTATTTTTGTTTCCTGTGTCCCGTTTTTCTTGTCTTGCTGATTAGGTTTTTCATTCTACTTGTTCTCGTCAGCCTGGTCCATCATGTCAACCAATCAGCTTGCTCCAGTCACTTGTTCAGCTGTTCCATGCTGTCCCGTTAGTTGAGTTTCCAGGTTTCTTTCAGTCTTGCTTCATTTGATTCTGTCATGAGTCATTTGTTGCAAGTTTACTCCCTATTTGTCTTTGAATCTTGTTTTTATTTAACTTAGTATTTTGATTCTTCCTAGTGCCTTGTTTTGCTATTTTGTGTTTGTAAATAAATTCTCTTTATGGACCTTCATTGTGTTTTGCTTCAGTACTTTGCTGTGCTGGGTTTACCTTTTGCCACTATCATCAAAACCTCCTGACAGTTTTAGCATTTTTTTTTTCACGTCTTCCTTGGAAGCAAAGAGTCAAGCATTGAAATAAACTCACTCAACTTCAGACATTTTAAACATTTAACATTAAAGTATACATTTTCAAAGAGTTTTTCAGTGGAACGCTTCAATTGGGAAATCTTTTAGCATCATACTTTTATATAAGCTCAGTTTATTTACCATTCATTTTCATCTCATCAACAGCATCAGTTAGTGAGGGTGTTTTGTTGTTTGCATGTCAGTCGACACGATCAAGTCACAATATTAGGCTTATTTTTGGACGGGGCGTTCTGTGTGGGCTGAAGCAAACATAGTTGACAGGTTTTTTTTTTTTTTTTTTTTTTTTTTTTTTAATTGTTCTGATGTCATCCGTTTGCTATTCAACTAGCTCACATACCTGAGGTTATCACTATCGTCATATACAATATTTGCTATCATCCATTTCATTGGTAGTTTGATGGGGAGATGGTAGAAGGTGTACACCAAAGCTAGAGCTCGGACTCCAAAGCAGTAAAAGCCGCCTCATCGCAATTGAAATTCCAACGTGATGTCCACTCTGCACCATCAGCCTCTGTAGCTATAAGCCTCAGGAATACCAACCAGCAGTCAGAGCCCTCCTTGCACTTTCTCATGCATTCTCACTCCCCTACTCTCTGTATGCTTGCACCTGTTGACTGGGCCATTGATGCATCACCATGCCACACCCGAAGGCATGCCCATTTTGTTGCCATGATACAGTTGAAATGGGATAACAATTTTCCTCCTCACGTTCTGATCTGCTGTTTAGCCCCTCTGTCTATCAATAGTTTAACTTCCTTGTTGGCCAGCTACAATATATAGTGTCAACCTGTATTAACATGTTCATTGAAAGGACAATTGCAGAGATCCACTCACTTCATGAGTATGAATAGAATAACCAGACAGAATTACAGTTCATTTCACAAATGACAACAATGGTGTTAAATGATTATCATCAAACTATATGAATATATTTTAAAGTTGCAAATACGTACATTTACTGCTCATAAAAGCTTTCATAACTCTTTTCCCTTACTAAGGATAAATGTTTTGCAGAGTTCTCTCTGCTTCCACATCCATTTTCTCTGATAATGCTCTCTAATAGCTCATAGACATTTACCACAAGAGAGCACTAAAGAGCTACATTATGGTATGACATTACAGTAATTACAGTACATTGCATGGCACCATGCATTTAGGACTCTTTGAAATCACATGGATCAAAACGGATTGAAATTATGAAATACATAAGTAAATAAAATATGCTAAAATGTACATACAGAAGATTGATATTTACTGATATTTCTCGTCTGTCATGCATCATTCATGATGTTTTTCGCAAACTCCTTTTAATGCCCATTTCAGGATATCTGCAGTTCAAAATTATGCTAGATAATTGCATTGTTTTCATTTAAAATGCTTCATTTTGTAATGTTTATTTATTTAATTAAAAGGTTATACAAATAGCTATTACCACTCAGACACATATGTTTTAAGATGTACATGAAGACAAGCAAAAATGCGAAAACGCAGAAAACCACAAAGTGACTTTGTGTGCAATAGTGTAATACATTATATGCAGAAATATATTTTCAACTGCTACTTCACGAAATGAGTCCTTATTATTTTGCAATTGGAAGTCCTTCTCGCTGTCTTCCAAATTCTCTGGAGAGCTCATATCTTACTTTTACTTTTTCAGTTGCCATGGATACCTCTGGCAAGGCATCTGGTTGGATGCCATTGTATAAACTCTTTCAAGTCTTTGACAAATTTGTCTCCAAAACTGATTATCTAAGCAACTCCAAGCACACTCATTCTCACGTTGTTGTGACGCACCTATACTAACATGCTAAACACACAGGAGACAATTGGACTCACATGCACATGCACACACACGTGCAAAGAACATCATGTGACTGTTGACCCCCAGGTTGATGGAACCAAGATCAATGCAATCTTCTGCAGCACAATCCAAAGCCAGTTTCATCATCTGTCTATCTGTCCAAGTAGAAGTGGGGAAATGCATGAAATCAATTTTGTATTCAATTAAGGCGCAGGCAGCCACAGTGGAATGGCTGCAGAGGTCACCCTGTGTGTGCTCCCTATGGAAACACGCACATGCGCGCACAACAAAGCAGCAGGGAGGGAGAGAAAGCAACTTGCTTTTAAACCACACTGCGGACCAAATGCGACGTTTAAAAGTGGCACGCTGTGCGGCCTCCCTGGGCGTGGCCACGGCAGGAAAATTGATGAATTGACCAACAAATAATACGAGTGGTGGCACAACAGCCCAAAACAACCTCCGAAGAAATTAAAGGTGAGTTCCAAGGTTGATCGAAGCATCTGTTGTCGTTTGAGCCAAAATGGACTTCATGGGAGATGACAATGGAAGAGACCACTATTGACAATAAATCATGGAAAAATGTGCCAAATTGCACATTGCCAAGCCACAAAGCTTCTGAGAGAATGTCCTTTAGATAAAACTGGAACTTTTTAGTAAGGCACCAATGAAGAATACCAAGAAAAGAACATTGTCCCTTTTGTGAAACAGAGATGAGGCTGTTATTTTCTGGGTCTACTTTGCTCTATATGGCACATGGTGTCTGGAATTTCTGCAGAAAGAGTACAATGAAAACTCAAGACTATAAGTATCAACGAATTTAATTCATACAAATGTACAAAAATCACTAAAGTTACATTTGGAGCCATTTGTGCATGAAGAGTGGCCCACTAGGAGGCGCCACTAGGGGTCTACCTGTGCACGCCAGTGAGAGTGGACCAAAATACTTGGTTATTGCAGAAGTCTCGTTGAAAGTTACATAAATCATTTGAAGTGGTGCTGTAATTGCCTCAAAAGGATGCGCAACATAATATTAAGCTAGCGTATACTAGCAGTTTTGTCCAGGCCATGTTTCATAAGTTTGTAAAAAATAAATAAATAAATAATAATAATAATGTTGAACCACATTCAAAAGCAATGCTTGATTTTCACTGATTACTTTTCATATATTTTTATTATTTTGATATTATTATTATTATTATTATTATTATTATTATTATTATTATTATCATCATCATCATCATCATCATCATCATCATCATCATCATCATCATCATCATCATCATCCTTTTATCATTATTATTACTATGGTATGGATACAAAATAGGCTACTGTAGCCTGCGGGTTTTGTTTTGCTTCCTTTAACCGTTTAACGGCTCAATTGTCAAACGCAATGGTGAGACATTAAGAATCTAATTCTTAACTTAGTTTTGTAATAACATTACAATGATTTTTCACCACCGTACACTTTCTTTCTTTCTTTCTTTCTTTCTTTCTTTCTTTCTTTCTTTCTTTCTTTCTTTCTTTCTTTCTTTCTTTCTTTCTTTCTTTCTTTCTTTCTTTCTTTCTTTCTTTCTTTCTTTCTTTCTTTCTTTCTTTCTTTCTTTCTATCAACTCCAACTAGGAACCGTAACTTGTAGGAACTTTTTTCCCTGCACTTCAATTCCACTCGGTTGACTGAGCAGTTGCACAAGGCTCAGTGTCTCCAGTGCACGCCATTGTGACTGTGAAGAACTCTGTTGTACTTTCCTGCCTCTCACAGTCTGAGACATTTTTCCACAGTTTGAGATTTTAAAGTAAACAACGACAGGGAAACCAACGATGGCTTCGGACTCCTGGGCCCAGGCAGTGGACGAACAAGAGGCGGCGGCGGAATCAGTAAGTGCAAATGTGCTGGTTCACGTTGCGTTAGCTTTGGAGATGTGATAGTCTCAGGCCTAGCGTTGGTAAAACAATGAAGGCTTACATTTTATTTAATGCCTGATATTGTTTCACCACAAAGCTGGACGTATCACCGTGTCCTCATATATTTGCTTAGCCTAAACGCAAGAGTTAACATGCGCCAAATTAGCTTGTAAAGAGGTGCTACGTGCCTAGCGCGTTGCTAGCTTCAACGGATGCTACTTTTAGGGTAATTCATTGAGACAGCTTGAGCTGGCTGGTAAGTGAATGATGCAAGAGGTTCCAAAATAGCTAAGCTGAATAAGTAGAAGCACTGACTTCTCGGTTTGTGCTCCTCGAGTTTTATGTATCAGGAAGACGTTTAAATATGTAACATTTGACAAACAATGCCATTAACATGTTTTTGTAGTCTAGTGATCTATCTTTGAACTTTTCCCCCCAGATTGGAAACCTTAAAATCAAAGACACCCTTGGCGAAAACGGTATGTTTGCAAAGTTCCCATACTAATTTTAAGTATGAATATGATATAATCTGAATATGATATAATCTGATTGTGTTGATTTAGGAACATCTGTACCACCAGCAAGCAGTAGTGTCGCAAAGTCAGAAGCAGGAGACAAATCTAAAGGAGATAAAACTGCAGATGAAGATGAACGCGGTGAGCTGATGTGATCTTTTTTTAGATCGTTTTCCCACGATGTCACACATGTTGGTAATGGCATAATGGTAAATTGTGTGGTATTTGGCTGCAACGATATAAGTAGGAGGAACAAAGTGTTGTTTCTCATTTTGCTGTTGCCGATTTTGAACCAGGGTGAGAACATACATTTATTTTGGAAAGGATGGAGAATCCGAATAATCCGTGTATCATTTTTTCCCAAACAAAACGGGAAGTAGGAAAAAAAACAACAACTTGTTTTCTCAATATTTGTTCCAAAAACCAAAATGAAGAACGACTCGTTTTCCGATTTTGTGCACGAATGGAAAATGGAGAAAACGTTTAACGGACGATTTGGGACGTTACATCCAGTTTGGTTATTTTCACCCGACGCAAGTTGCGCGACCCGGAAGCGATATATATAACTCGCGGCCATGCACCGATCTGTATATATTACTGGATACGTGCTAAAAGAAAGAGGTTCTTCAAAGAAACACATACAGTCCACTTGTTAAAAAAAATTATTACCACCCAGTCAACCACCAATCCCACTCCTAACCCCGGCCCTATATAAAAGCGTACGAGCTGTAGATGTCTAATCTGTACGTATACATATCTGCTCGCGAGATGGTAGCGGTAAAATGGCCGCTCTGTAGCTTTAACGCCTTGCATGGGCGTGTATGGGCAATCAGCTAACCAGTAATATACTATCCGTGAGCGTGCACTACAAATTGCAAACATGGGTGATTTTGTGCCCTTCAGCGGGGGTATGAGTGTAACTCTGAGGCCAGAAGACATGACCACCGGCAAAGTCGAGCCACTCGTAAGGTAAAACAAAAAGGTTATAAATAAATAAATAAATAAATAAATCGCTTCCGGGTCACGCAACTTGAAACGTCCCAAATCGCCCACTGTCCGTTTCCCCCATTTTCCATTTGTGCCAAAATGGAAAAACAGAAAACGAGTCGTTCTCCATTTTCGTTTTTGGAACTAATATTGAGAAAACAAGTCGTTTTTTTTTTTTTTTTTGTACTTCCCGTCTTGTTTGGAAAAACGTTTGAACGAATGATAATTATTTATTGTTTTTATAAGGCCATGTTAAATAAAACAGTATTAATGTAACTGCAATGGATTCAATTCTTACTGTAAATATTCACATTTTTACTAATGCATTAAATTACAGCAAGAAGTTTCTACTATTTGCAGCACTGGTACTTTTGACTGTCTAAAATAGGTGCTGCATGAATTCCTCAAATGAATCGAAAATCGTTGTGAATCGAATCGAATCAGGCCCTTGTGAATCGAATTGAATCGATCCTGGAAATCTGAATCGAATCCCAGCCCTAATCACTATTACTCATGTTGTTATCACATGTTATTTATGGTTCTTCGGCACACTAACAATTTGTCCCAGCTTTAGTATGGTATAGACTAGAGCATAATTTCTCATTTGATTGTCTTTTTAATTTCTATAGAAGACAAAGCGGCCCAGTCATTGTTGAACAAGTTGATCAGAAGTAATCTTGTCAACACCACAAATCAAGTTGAAGTACTTCAAAAGGATCCCAACTCTCCTCTGTACTCTGTTAAAGCCTTTGAAGAGTTGCGACTGTAAGTGTATCGTCATTTAACATATTCATAATCAACCATGTGTCTTGACAATGATTTGGAGCATCTGTAATTAATTAATAATGAGTGTATTGCACATTATGCATTCCCCATCAATTAAAACTGTCCTGCATGTTTCAGTCACATTTCTGTGATTTTGCTAGGTTGGCTGTTTTTCTTTGCCGATATGAGCCACTAATTTTTACGGTAAAGAGGATACTGATCAATCACCGCTTTTTTTTTCATTTCAGCGTATAAGCACACGCTACAGTATGTTGGCTGTCTTTTCACTGTTAAGGGTGTTTGGTGAATTGGCTGATGACTGACTTGAGAATTTAATGCCGCATTGTCAGTTAGTGCTAGTTTTTTTCAGATGGCCATGCATAGTACACCTGGGTAGGTTGAGTAGCAGCCTGTGTGGAGATTCTTTAATAAGGCCATTTCACACTACAAATGCGAAGAAAAAAAAATATTAGCCCCACTATTGACTGAAAGTGAGGCGGAAGTGTAGAACAGCTGGATTTTTATTGCATTTACAATATGTTTCCTACACTGACACTTCGATTAGTAGACCTGAAACGTTTCTTGTATATGTGCAGTAAACCACAGCTCCTGAAGGGTGTCTATGGCATGGGTTTTAACCGGCCCTCCAAAATCCAGGAAACCGCCTTACCCATGATGCTCGCTGAACCGTAAGTATACTGCACTTTCCTTTCTCAACACAAACTTTAACTACTTCAAAGTAATTTGCATTTATACAACACAATCTATTTGATTTTTTTCACCCCTTTTTCTTAGTCCACAGAATCTGATCGCCCAGTCTCAGTCAGGAACAGGAAAAACGGCTGCCTTTGTACTTGCCATGCTCAGCCACGTCAATCCTGACCACAAATATCCCCAGGTATTTATTTATTTATTATTATCCACAATCATCTCCGCACTTGTGTCTTTTCAATTAGCCTTCTAAATCTCTTGTTTCCTCTCCCATCAGTGCCTGTGTTTGTCACCCACCTATGAACTGGCGCTTCAAACTGGCAAAGTAATTGAGCAAATGGGCAAAAACTATCCGGAAGTCAAATTAGTTTATGCCATCCGAGGAAATAGGCGTACGTTTTTCTGCATTTCATATGTGGTGTCAATTTGACTATTCTGCATCTGGTATCGGGCGTGTTTTGTGTTAACGAGTTTGTTCTCTCTAAATTTTCCAGTGCAGCGAGGAGTGAAGCTTCAGGAGCAGATAGTCATTGGCACGCCCGGCACCATGCTGGACTGGTGCTGCAAGTTAAAGTTCATCGACCCAGAGAAGATTCGCGTGTTTGTGCTGGATGAGGCCGATGTCATGATCGCAACGCAGGGTCACAAAGACCAGAGCATCCGCATCCAGAGGTGAAAATGAATGTTTAGAAAACAAAACAAAAACCAGCTTAGTTATTCTGAAATGCAGTGCTTAAAATACAATACCGTTTTAAATCTTAATTTGTTCCCTGCCTCACCTTACAGGATGCTGCCCAAAAACTGCCAGATGTTGCTGTTCTCAGCCACGTTTGAGGAGAGCGTGTGGGACTTCGCCAGGCGCATCGTGCCCGACCCGAATATCATCAAACTGAAACGAGAGGAGGAGACGTTGGATACTATCAAACAGTACTACGTGTTGTGTAACAGCAAGGAGGAGAAGTTTGAAGCCCTGTGCAACATCTACGGGGCCATCACCATAGCCCAGGCCATGATTTTCTGCCATGTGAGAATTATTATTTTCCTTGGAAACGTCACAGTTTAGGCAGAGTTTAAACAAAATGGCCTCTTTTATTTATTTTTTGTGCGCGTTTTGTTTCCTGAATGTGAAGCTGTCATATGAACTGATGACTCTGCTTTCTTCTGTGCGGCTCAGACAAGAAGAACTGCAGGCTGGCTGGCGGGGGAGCTTTCTAAAGAGAACCACCAGGTGGCGCTGCTCAGCGGGGAGATGCAAGTGGAGCAGAGGGCCGCTGTCATTGAACGCTTCAGAGATGGAAAGGAGAAGGTGCTTGTCACCACAAACGTCTGTGCCAGAGGTGAGCAACACATGCAGACTAAGCTCCGATCACAATGCAGAATGCACTGTTAAAAAATATTACACCCAGTTCTAAATTGGACATGGGAAAAAAATGCACATTCATTGCTTTTTTTTTTTTTTTTCTTCTCCCTTTTCGCTCATTTTTTTTTTTTCTGTCTGTGATCTCCATACACCAGGAATTGATGTGGAGCAGGTATCGGTGGTGATTAATTTCGACCTGCCAGTAGATCAGGACGGTAACCCAGACAACGAGACATACCTGCACAGGATTGGCCGCACGGGCCGGTTCGGCAAAAGGGGGTTGGCCATCAACATGGTGGACAGCAGAACGAGTATGAACATCCTCAACAGGATCCAAGAGCATTTTAGTAAGTCGACTTCTGTTGTGTTTATTTGTGATAGTATTGTGCACCGCACTCAAAAAAAGACTAGTTACAGTGTGAGCTACTTTCGAACTAAAAAAACAAAACAATGATAGATAACATGAACATGTTCATGCAATTATTTGTCCACTGGCAAAAACCACACACTGTTTTATCTCTTTTCCAGATAAGAAAATCGAAAAACTAGACACACACGATCTGGATGAAATTGAGAAAATCGCCAGCTAAAAGACAAGTGTACCTACCAGTCACGTGGACGCCAACTGGACTTGCTGTTTTAAGTTGCTTTTAAGTTTATATTTTGTTTGAAGATGTTGGGGGGGGAGGGGAAATTAGTTATTTTTTAATGTTTTAGGAAGGGTGGGGGACATATACTGCATGTTTACACATGTAATGAGCTCAAGTGTGTGGAACATACCCGATTTCACTTTTTCTTTTTTTACTTATTGAAATAAAAGTTTGTAATCACCTTGTACACATTATACTGTCAAGAGACTCTTAAAAGCCTATTTGACTCTTCTGTTCATACATAACCATGAACAGATCAAATGAATGTATCCTCCTCTTTAGACCATTACAGAATTGAGAGTTTGTAGAAAGGGTGACGTTGGGTATGCTGCTGCTGTGCTAGTGCGCCATTTTGGATGATGACTGTGATGGATGGATTTAAGGGCCTATGCAAATTTACAGTGTATATACCTGCACTCACATGACAGAAACGAATCCCCAATTAACCTCAACTTTAGCTTCAGGGTGCGTAGCCAAATGCCAAAATGGCTGCCTATGGAGATGAGACACTAACTCGTCAACATGAACATTTTAGATCAGGGGTGCCCAAGTTCGGTCCTCGAGAGCCCCCCTACAGCCTGTCTTCCATGTTTCTCTCCACCAACACTCCTGATTCATGATCAGGATCCGTTAGCAGGCTTCTTCAAAGCTTGCCGATGAGCTGATCATTAGATTCAGCTGCGTTTGAAGGAGGGAGACATGGAAAACAGCCCGGATAGGGGCTCTCAAGGACCTGACTTGGGTACCACTGTTTTAGATCATTCTGGGTTTTAAGCCCAGTTGTGCATCTGTCACATTTTATTTATAGAATTTTAAGACTGCTCAACTGTAACATGTAGTTGTCATTGTTTTTAAATATGTCACGTGATGCTTAGTTTGTTTCCAAATTTGGACTGTTCAGGTCTGATTTTTATCTCGCAATCGCCTCAATCAGGTTTGAACTTGTGCTCCATTTCATTCTTCACCTAAACTGCAAAGTTGTAAATGATTGTGAGTTAGATAAATACACGAAGCCTTCCTCAAGTGCATTTATGTATACATATGATTTTGTTATTGATAATCCAAAACATTGGACTTAACATGCTGAACAACACTTGAAATGTGTATCTATTCAACTCTTAAACCAAATGCTGAATTGACTTGAGGACCTATGCCAATCAGATTCACTGTGTTATAACATGGTCACATGAAAGAAGACGTTTATTTGTGTATACATTTAAAACTTATAGGGACAAATAAATTGTATGACTGATTTATTGCTAGTGTCACTTCTGAGAAGTGCAAACATTCCTCATGAGGTTCAACTTTGTCACAGCTGGGCTATGTACCCATCGGTAACCTGCGAGAGTAGTATTGGAGCATTAAAGGATGGTGAAGGGGAAGTTTGAATCTTGAAGAAACCTCATTTGGTCCCAACTGGCACTTACAAGACTGGTGCCGGTGGTCCGCTTTTATTCATGGACTGTTTGCAGGAAATAAATGCTGCCAAATTCAAGGCTTGTGAGAGTGACTGCTCAACATCCACATGGATCATATGTGAAAACAAAAGTGTATGCAGTTTAATTTGGATGTACAGTATACATAGTGTGCACTTTCTATATGGTATACCACTGTTGAGATGCGCACGCATAAGTTACACCTTGTTTGATATTAGACACAACCCTGTTTATGTACACACAGGAAGAAGGCTTAAAAAGTAATGTGTTTAGAACAAGGTAAGCTCAAAGTGGGCTTGTGTGTGGTCAACAAGCTGAGCTGCGTTCACGGACACATATATTCTTTATTTGAATTAAAATAACGTGTAGGTGATCATCCGTTTGAAGTGTCTTTTCTATGTGTCAGAAAACACCCAGTATTAACCACAAAGGTAGAAATATGTAAAATAAAAAAAACTTCATTACATGAATGTTCACATTTGAATTTTTGCATCACTGAAGACCCCAGCTGAGGTTTGCGGTGACAGCAGATCTGATGGAACACAAAATAGTTCTCTCGGTAATTAACATAAAGAACGTCAACAGCATCACAGCACAAAAAGTCTGAGGCAATCCAACAACGGCAACCATATTTCAACTTCATGACAGTTTACAGTTGTGTAATTAATTTGTAATACATTTGCATTAACCAATTATGCAAATGGTACAATGTGTCAATTTGATTTAATAGGTTTTATTGGCAATAAGCCAATTGAAATAGAAGGTAATATAAAATACCTACATTTTAATTAAAGAGGAAGTCAACTCCAGAATTGTCTTTGCAATATGTTCTATGTAGCCCCACTAGTCTAAACACAATACACTGATTAATATTGTGTTGAAAGAATATGACTAAAGCAGCAAAATCCACCCATTTTTATCCATCTCAAGTTAGGGATGTAACGATAACGGCATTGATAACGTGATATTGAGAATTGCAATAACATTGTTGTGTCACGATATTAAAAACAGCACATCTGTTCAAAAAGTCAGGTTCCATTTATGCAGTTCTAGGACCCTCTGGTGGCTACTTTTTTAGTGCCGTTTAATTTTCACAAGGCATGTTTTGTCCCTTCTATGTTTAAAAATCCACGCTAATGGTCAGATGAAGGGGCACATAATATGCTTGTGAACAAAGTCAATTTGTGGAGGAACTCAATGTGTGCGTGCATTAACAAGTGCCTCAATATTATTAGAGATTGTGGGCTGTTTATATGGATTGCTGTTATGTATAAGTACAATATTGTTGTGGTTTTTTTTTTTTTTTTTTTAAGTATGAACTCAATTTTCTACAATATTGTGACCTTTTTTTGTATCACGAACATCCTCACAATATTGTGATAAAAATCGTATCGTGACCTTCATATCATAATATTGTATCGTGATATGTGGATATCGTTACATCCCTATCTCAAGGGCTGGCCATTTTGCCCCTTATCAACTTAAAATTACAGTCAGTTAAGGCTCAGGTAACAACCAATCATGGCTCTGCTTGCGAATGTTACATAACCAAAATCAGAAAACAGGTGAGCTATGATTGAATGTTACCTGAGCCCTGAGCAAAAAAAACACAAAAAATCTATTGTAGCTACATCATATGGACAAAACCCCCCCAAAAAACATTCAAATTCAAATGAAGACAAACATAATGTGTGACCCGACTAAACTGATGAATTTTGTTCTTCCATCCTCACATACCTGACTCATTGTAGTCCACCCTGGTGAGGAAGAGGCCGCGGGCCGGAGCAATTACATTCTGTGGATAAGCCAGAGAATCCCGAGCTTCCATGACCTCTTTCAGCTTGGTAAGTGAGATCCTTCTCTGGCCCACAGCCACGAGGGCCCCCGTCATTCTGCGCACCTGAAGCAACAACAATACGGCTAAATTAGGGATCTTTACACAAAATCAAAAAAGTCAGTTGAGTCAAAGAACAACATGGCATCAGATATGGGAAATTGAGCTATGTCACAATCGTAACCCAGATAATGGATGTATGGATGAGGGTATATTAATCATCCGATATATATGCACCAGCATATTTCAGAACATACCTGCTTGTAGAGAAAAGATTTGCTTTTAAAAGTCAACTCCCAGAATGGAATCTCTCTGCAAGACACCATGGAAACAAACATGTAAAATTATTCAATTTGTATACGTAAAAAATTGATTGACAGGTGATCTTTGTGGACCTTCACAAAAAAATATCGAAACAATCGAAGGATAATAAATTCTCAGTCTTGATTGGCACAGTCGGAGACGTATTCGTTTTCAGTGGTGTCGAACTGCACCGGATCATGGGAGTTGTTTTTATTATTTGCCTCTCCAATGTAGCTACAGTAAAGATGTAACCAAAATACGGCATTATTTTATACCAATTAATCAGAAGCACTTTAAATGTTGGCTGTTGTGTGCTGACTCTCATTTAACAGTTATGAGAAGGTTTATTTTCACTTCACCACTCAAAAAGATTTTTCTTTCCAATTACTTGACTTTTACAAGTTACAGGTCACAATAATGGTGCAAAATGTTTTGAAATGATTCATCCTGGCTTTTTCACAAAATCCTCCAATTCAAAGAGGCTCGGGTGTACCTTTTATATCCACTGTAATGATTCCCTGTGAATATTTCCACTGCGGCTTAGACCAAACCGGATTATGTGACGTTCCAAAAGTTTGTTTCTGTTTCTTTCTTCTTGCTATGTGACACCCAGTCAACGAATATTGTCCTCTCGTCTGGCATTTAAGTCATTCCAGCCTTCATCATCCTAAAAAAGACTGACTTTATATTTTTGGGGAGAAAACTGACAGGAAAAAAAAGATTAAGGTCAAATGCAAATTTGGCTTAGCGTTCTGATCATATCTGATCTCAAGTGTATTCATATTTTGTGACAGCTCATGGACTCTGAAGGACAGCAATTCCGAATATGAATGAGCATAGCATAATTGCCGCATTTCTTCAAATAGCAGCTCTTCTTCTGATAGACACCATGCCCCAATTAGCCGCCGGGTTTGGCATCCAGATAATACAAATAAACAGAACTCTCAAATAAACTTCTATCTGTGATATGTTGATAGAGGTTGGACGATACCAACAGTATGGTAAAGTATTGTTGATTAACATTTTGAAGAAATCCATGTAGATACTTATTCTCGATGATTTAGCCACAATAGCCTACTATGGCTAATGCTAATATACACTAGCTAGCTTGGAGCTAGCATAGCTAGTATAAATCACCTTCACAGTATAGCTAGCTATAATAATAGATTGACACAGCTGGTCAAAAATATTGGGCACAACTCTTTGCATGATGCAGTGCAGTTCTGCACTATTAACCCGGGGTAAAAAACAAACAAAACAAAAAGACAATAAACCTGAGTCAAGAAGGAAGAATTAATGATACTGGTTTTGCATTTGTTCTTGTTTTAGACTGTATATGTGGACTGTGACAGAATAACAATAGTACCAATTGTAAATCAGTATAACATGAATTATGAATATGCCTGTAAAGAAGTTAAAAAAAAAAAAAAAAAGTCAGTTCTTAGAACACTGCAGAAATAATTCTAATGTTTTAAAGTGCTGTATTTAAAAAAGAAAAAAAAGAGAAAAGAAAAAAGGATCAAATCACCACACCATTCATTTCAAGCCTGACATACCCCAACTCCCTGTTTTAGGATCAAAAATTTAAATCAACCTTTTGCTTTTCAATAATTCACTCCTCCGTTTCTTCTTTTATCACTGTTACAAACAGTGACCCTCATGAAAAAACAATGGCATTCTAACTGCGAGACAACCCTTCACAGAAACAAAATCCAGCGTCAACCGCTTATGTCAATAAAAGAGGACTTTCAGTTACATGAAAGTTACAACATTAAAGTTGCTAAATCCTATGTCTGTTATCAAATTGTCGTAATGGTTGTAAAGGGCAAACGGTACCCAGCAGAAATGTAATCACTCTCCTGCCTACCCAATCCCTACAGTGGAAGCTACGTGTCCAAAGTGTTACCCTACAGAAAACATTGACACATTCACTGAAACAAAACAGCAGGGAAAAAAAGAAAAAAAGAAAAAAAAAAGGTTGTTTTTTTTGGCTACTTGGTGGCTACTTCATTAGGAAATATTTATTTAATTTTTAACACTAAGAATCTCAGAATTTTAGCAGACTTCTCTTTCTGGCCTTGCTGAAATCGGCCTGTTTTGAGGGGGTGGGACTACCATGCAAATGAGCCACTGTTCGGCTTCAGTTACCATGACAACTTGCGACCTCTACTTGCGCCCGTTACAGTGTTGCCAACTAAGTCACTTTGTTGCTACTGTATATTTGACGATAATTCAGACCCCCTCTAGCAACTACATTTCCAAAAGCAACTACCAAAGTGCAAAGCTAGCATTTTCTCCCCTTAGTGTTGTTAGATTAGCGATTTAGCTTAGCTTTTAGCATTGACGTGATTGTGTTTCCATGTAGTTCGGCTGACAATGGAAGATGGCAGAAGGCATTTCAGTCGATTCTTATGTACAAGCAATTAAAGATAATTTTCTATATGTCCCTTTTCATAGTTACAAAAAAAATCCTGAAATCCTGTTTACCTGTGGAAGTGTTCACATACAAATGCTCGCCCAGGCTGTATGCTGGCCACATCCAGTGTCTTTACAGGGTTCTTAAAAGGTAATTCCGAGTTGATAGATCTGAAGCTGCTGAAGTCGTGAGTTCCATGCAACATGGCGGCTGCCTTGTTTATGGCTTCCACATCCAGCTCCCTGACAACAAACACGGTGTGACCAACAGCAGTCGGCGGGCATGCTTGCAAGACACCAAGTTTAATTTTATTGAAATAAGTATAGCAAACGAATAAAAGAAAAGGCAGAAGACACTCAAGCTAATTCTTTGATATTTACTCAAATGTGAGGTTATTTCCCCACCAAATTGTATTGAAATACATTCCTTTTTTTATTTTTTTAATAATTACATTACTCAACTTCAGTAGCGTTTGACTTTAAAAGTTCCCCTGTAGATGTGAAATGGCACTTTGAACACATTTTACACTCCATGTTCCATTTGTAGCAGTGGAATAATTCATTGGTTAACGTGCACATATTTCCGAGTCACAACGCCACGTGAGAGCATCAAGCATGCCAAAGCGAGGCTTGATTGAGGCGGGAGAGGGAGAGCTGGCACATGGTTTCCTCAACAAGCTAATGTCAGCTCTCAAATATGATCTGATAGAGAGAGAGCGGAACACAGCAAGCAGGGAAGAAAGACGAGAGTGTCTCACTAATTAAAAGCGTAACGTCTTCATTTAAAATCTGGAACATGAGAGTTGGTCCTCGATGATGAAGTGGAAAACATGATCTTCATTTACACTCTTGGTTTAAGTGTGTTACAGGAAGTGCTTCATGGCTTCATTATGAATTCATTCACATGTTCCACAAGTAGGAGGCTCATTCAACACAAAGTGTAAACATTAAAGGGATATTTGACTGATTGAGCCATTTTCAGCAGTAAAAAGTTCACATTTTGTCCAGAATGAATTTGATAACTTTTTTTTTTTTTTTGTAATCAATGAATACCTTTAAAAACAAAATTTTCCACCTGGTGTCGACTGAAGATGACATCACCTGCGCTGAGGAAGTAGGTAACGACCAATCATAGCTCACCTGTTTTCTGGTTTTGGTTAGCAAACTGAGGCATGATTGGTCATTACCTACTTCCTCGGCACAGGTGATGTCATCTTCAGTCGACAGAGAGCGGGAAAACGTGTTTTTAAAAGTATTAATTGTACATGAAAAATAATAAAGTCATCACATTCATTGTGGACAAAATGTTCATTTTTTTTTACTGCTGAAAATGGCTCAATGAGTCAAGTATCCCTTTAACTATGTCTATGTCTCTAACTTAACCTGTGTAACAAAAGACAAGTACCGGTAAGTGATCACAACAAAGACACAAGTTTATTCTAAAATGAGTCATAACTGATAATGTACTGCAGTTTGCTTATTTAAATTCCTCTTATTCAATTTTGCAAGTCACTGTCAACGGTAATTTAGCTGCTAAGCTAATCGTACAGCGTTAGCTCATGAACTTGTCTGTAACTTAACTTGTGTAACAAAAGACAAGTAGACACAACAAAGACACAAGTTTATTCTAAAATGAGTCATACCTGATAATGTAGTGTAGTTTGCTTATTTAAATTTCTCTTCTTCAATTTTGCAAGTCACTGTCAACATTCATTTAGCTGCTAAGCTAATCATACACCATTAGCTCATGAACTTAACATCATATCTATGTCTCTAACTTAACTTGTGTAACAAAAGACAACTAATTGTTACATCATTAGAGAGATGACAAACTTAAATCTGTTGAAGCAAATACATGTACCGGTAGGTATATCAACACTACAGTCAAACATCAAAACTTTTTTCTATACACATTTGAATGAAATATAAATATAAAAAGATACACGTCTGTATTCATTTGCAATGCAAACCAGTACTAGTTGATTTCAACTATACCTCTTGTTAGCCTAATAAAAGTTGCACAAGCAGGTAAATATTTTGAGTGAGTGTAAGACCATCCATAAAAAGTACAACTTAGTTTTCATGTACCGTTCGTCTCACTTTTTCTGACAACTTAAATATTTTGATATTTTTTTCTCATATTTAATTGTTCTCTTAAAACAAAATCATTGATTCGTTTAAAGAATATTTAATCTAAAAATTATTATATAAAAAATAAATATATATATTTTTTTAGATCCACAAGGAGCTGCAGGAGAGCGACTAAAGAGATGCAGTTTGCAGACGGCTGCTGTAGATTTTGAGACTTGTCGTTTGGCGGAGGTCATGATGTTTCACCTGCTTTGAGAAAAGCAGATGAGAGAAGAGTCTATTTCTTTCAGCGGGCGGTGGTGAGTGATGATGAAGGAGTAGATCAAACAGGAAGGCAGGGATGCTCAGGGGCGGAAGGACGATGCGGATGCTGAAAATGTGAGACGGGATAACGAAGCAAAAGGAAGGAGGGAGGGGAAGACTGATCGGGAGAGCGAGAGAGGGAGACGTGTGGGTGTTGCTCAGCATGCGTATGAGCCCGCAGCTTATCTTGGCCTACTTTCCCCCCTCCCTTTAAAAAAAAAAAAAAAAAAAAAAAAAAAAAAAAGAGACGACAAATGCTCATACAGTATTGCTCCCTGAAATGTGTTTCTTCACGCTCCTCCATCCAATTTTCCAATTTCAGCCAAGAGAACATCATGTAAGCAGCAAATCTCTTTCAGAAGCATTCTTATTCTTTGACATCAGTTCCCACATCGCTGTCTGTCCTTTGTTTGTTTTTGGGACATCAGCTCAGATAAAACGTTTGACTTGAGTTGACTGGCCCTAATTTGCAGTTGCGACTGAGCACATGTGGATTATTCATGTGTCTAACATGACATTGTTTCTGCAAGGCTTGTTCGGGATTTTTGTGTGTGTTAGATTGAGCTGAGATGTTCAGCTCGCTTTCTATATGAAAGACAATCACAATCATATAGGCGCACACGCACTGTTGACTCACGTGTGGCGGAGATTCCAGCACATGTCGCGCTCGACGAGGGGAAGCTGAGAAGAATGGGAAACACCCAGGGCGATGCGGTAGACATACGTCCGGGAGAGTGCTTGAAAACGGGCGTGGAAGTCATCAGCCACGCGATAGGCACGGGTAATGCTGGCAAAGGGAAAATATTTAGAAATCAACGTGTTAGCAAATACTCGTTGGTCAGTACTAGAGATAAGCAAGCACTGATACTAGGTATTGGTATTGGGCCAATACTGCAGTCTTATTTCAAATTATCGGCACGGCCGCCCTTTTGTGGCCATTTTATGATCAGGAAGTAGAAATTAGAATAGAAAATTGCCATTAATTTCATGCAATGTTAAAGAGAAATGCTATATTAGGATAAAAAAGTCTTATCGGTTTGAATCGGTTGGTGCTGGTGTCTGTGGTTCTCACTTTGCTTTATCTATCCTTCCCTCCTTCCTCTCTTTAGTTTTTCCTCTGGTCACTTGAGATCTTAATTTATTAGAAGTATGAGGTTTCTGGGGTTGGCATAAGACTCTGGTTTTGTAACCACGCAGGAGGGGTCTTGTTGGTGCTGGACTTCACTTTGATGGATGGGATGTACTGGCTTCTATTGATCTCACTCTGCCTTATCGATCCTTCCCTCCTTCCTCTCTTTAGTTTTTCCTCTGGGCTCTTGAGATCTCGCTAAATTTGCTGGAATTTAGAGGCTTCCGGGGTTGGCGTAAGACTTTGATTTTGTAATCATGGGGAAGGCAGGAAGTGTTTGGTCGGTGCTGGATGTCACTTTGATTTACCTTTCTTTTCTCTTTATTTCTTTTTTTTCTGACCTTTTCTCTGGTCTCCTGACCATTTAAATCTCACGACTCTGGCAAGATTCTGAAGTACCTGGTTAAGGCGAAGGGTAATGGGATATTTATAAGGTTTTAGGTGAATGAATGAGTATAAATTTATACGTATTTGCACGCACGCACACGCACGCACGCAAACGCACGCAAACGCACACACGCAAACGCACGCACACGCACGCAAACGCACGCACACATACACACACCAAAAAAAAAAAAAAAAAAAAAAAAAAGAGCAATGATGACAAGACGTTGAATCGGTAAGACTACCGAATGAACAATTCTGAGCTCTTTAGAAAAAAAAAAAAAAAAAAAGGATAAAAAAGTCTTTGTTTATATTTATCTGTGATTGTTTTGGGGGGAAATTTTATGTATCAAAAGTAGGGTTGTCAAAATGAGCGCGTTAATTTTGAGTAAACTTAAGTTCCTTGAATGCCACTCATGTTTTTAACGCGCAATTAATGACCGCCCCTTACTTAGAAAGCCTGTACTGGGGGAATTCCAGTCGCAACGCAGTAGACACCTCCACGTCAAAATTTTGCAGCATTGAATGTAATAATAATGCATATATTTGTTCAGACTGGGGTCAAGTTGTATTTTACAATTTTAAAAATTTGCAGAATTTCATGTTTCAAGTTACTTCATGTGAAAGATGAAATACCTCTTAATATGAAAAGAAAGATATACTGAGCTGTCACCAGTCTTACAAATACAATTATGCCATCTAGTGGCAGATTAATTACCTTAACACAAATCAATATCACACTCGTGTTTTTACAGTACTGTACAGCACATCTTTTTCATTTTAACTCAATTTTAAGAATTATTGTTTAATTACTGTATCAATGACTAAAATATGTAACCATATTTCTATTAGTTTAACATTTTCTTCCACTTATATGTTAACAAATGTATGAAAACTTTAATATTTTATTGTACATTTGGAACAGATATAAAATGTGTGATTAATCGTGAGTTAATTTTTGAAGTCATGCGATTAATTACGATTAAAAATTTTAATCCCTGACACCCCTAAAAGTACAAGTAGTATCAGTGACAACTGAAGAGTTGAGTACTCGTACTGGTATTGGTCTGAAACAACAACGACAACAACAACAACAACAACAACAAAAAGACTAACATACAAAGTTTTGTAATATTTGACTGACTGCTTTTATTTAATTGATTATTTAATCAGGACACTACTGAAAACCAGTTATATGTGAAAAACAGCTAATGGGGTATATGCCACAGAAGAGGCGGGACTGTTTTTGCACATCAACTTTGGTTCCGGCTCGGTTTGCGACGTGTGGGCTGCGTCAAAACACTTTTGCTTCCGACTTTCTGCCCCTCAGTTGCGCGTTCGCAACCCGGACCGGAACCAAACTCAAGTGCAAAATCACGGAACCTCTTCCATGGCATATACCCCATTGTGAAGTTGTGAGAAGACAGAAAACTAGTCAAAGCCATTGCCCAAACACTGGCCACAGCCCAGTACAGCCACAAGAATGGCCTGAAGAAAAAACAAACCACTGGTATACGAAGTAACAGATGTGGAACGGGCAGACAAAGGAAAACAACATTGGCTGTGAATCTCAGGCATCCAGGTCAGGCTAATCCACAAAGGTTGAATCACAGCAATTGGACTTTTTCTTGTTTTTTGAAGACATTTTACCTTTCATCCAAAAGGCTTCTAAAAATCAAATCTGGCTCTCTTCACCTTGAATACAGCAAATGTTGTGTTCTTGTATTCCCCATCTCCTTTCCTTTAGTTTTGCTAGCTAGCTAATTGCGCAGGATTGCAAATCATCATCCTCTGGTGGCAATTTTCCTCAATTACATGGCCATCCATCCAGTACTTCAAATATTTAAGCTTGGGCCAAAGTCCACCACTGTGTGGGCGACAGATTAGCCGACCACCATTTTCTTGCTTCAAGTCACGCTGCTAGCAAGGCTAATGCGACAACTGATCAAAAGCATCCTTCATTTTCCCCACACATTGGAACAGATGGTTTCCCAACGCAAGCCATAAAAACTGTGCATGGGTCTTTGTCTAAAATGCCAATGATGCAGCTTTTACACAAAAGGCACATCCATTGTCGGAGAGCACAAAGCTCAGAGGAGCTAAGCGCTTACGCGCATATATTTAGCATTAGTTCAGGATGAGACGCGCTTTGATGTACAGCCAGCAAGGGGACATTGTACACTTCCTGTGTGTGACATTTAGACCGCTGTCTCTTTTGATATCAGATCAAGTGGTGGGAAACAATGAATCCGTCTGTATGAGGTATTTGAATGTAATTAAGGTCAGTGCCATTTCCAATCATGACATCTGCTTTGAATTCAAACCAAGCACAATGGTGAACCACCAGAAACCACATTTAAAAAAAAATAATAATAATCCTGGTTGGATGTGGCTTGTGCATTTTTCTTCTTCTCAAATCTTTATGAGTTGTTTAGTTGATCAGCTGTCTAGAACTTAAAACTACAATGTAGTTGTTTTTTTCTTATAGAGGCCAAATTAATGTACCCAAATTAATCCACATGAATAAATAAGCGCCATAGACACCACCCCACCAGAAAAAGAACGACTGTCACGATAGGTAGTTGAAACGACATTTACTATGACTGATTTTCAGGATGACCAATCACATTTTGATATCTGCTGATACAGAGTCCTGATCAAATACCTCTGCTAGGCAATGAAATCAAATCAGTAAAGAACTAAAATAGGTTATTCTTGACATTAGAAACTGAAGACATTTTTAAAAATCTGATATTTTTCAGTGATTATCAATTAGCTTAAAATCATGTGAGTGACCAATCATGTCGATCAAAAATATTATCTATATTATTTCAAAAACGCACTTCTTAAAATAAAGGCCTCATCCTAATAAATGCCCTACCCCTAAAATGGACATGTTGCACTCGCCACAGTCCTCAGCCATTCCTATGAAACAATATATCAATATAGTTGCATTTTCATTTATTATAAATAAATGTTGCATTTAATTTTATGCCTGCTAAGAGAAAAGCAGTCATGCTATTTGTGCATAAAAAAAATATTAATTTTATTATTCTCCCACTTATACTTTTTTATGTCAATCTTAAACATTTCTTGACAATAATGTGACCTCACTAGTCTAAACATGACATTCTGATAAATATTATATTTGTGGTATGAATGGCACCGCAAAATACATTTGTTTTTATCCATCTCTGGGGACGGCCATTTGTTGTCGACTGAAGATGACATCACAGTTGGTCAGGGCTCAGGCAACGACCAATCACAGCTCACCTGTTTTCTGAATCTGATCTGTGATTGGTTGTTACATGAGCAACTGTGACGTCATTTTTAGTCGACAGGAAGTAGCAAAATGGCCGCCTTCTGATATTGATAAAAACTGTTGGATTTTGCTGCTTAACTCATATTCCACTAACGCAATATTAACCAGAATATCATATTTCGACTAGTGAGGCTGCATAGATTTTTATTTTTTTTTTAAACTCATTTACTGCCATTGACGGCTATAGACGTCAAAGATTAAATTTTACTGGGCTGGCAGTGAATGAGTTAACAGACAGCATTTCCTAGACACAGTAAATGTTGGTTCCAAAATATTGGAATTTTGTTCCAGGCAAAGATAGACAAACAATGCTGAGGCGATAATGGCATTGAACCAAAGTATTAACGGGTCATGTGAGAACCCAATAAGTCCTCAACTCTTTTATTTTTGCTGTCTTTTCAGCACAGAGACACCATCTGTCAGCATATGCATAGAATTTATGACTGAATTACTACTTCAGGTACCCACCTAATGTAACACGTCAACATTCTGCAAAATGGTGACCCAGCAATACTAACTAAGATAGGCAGCTGTCAGTTGGCATAGTGACCGTCAGTGTGTGACACGGTAGAGAACGACGCTGCTCAACAACACGATGCATCATGCATGCACGTGCACGTGGAGGCCTATTCCTGTTCACCGAGTTACATTATAGATCTCGGTGCCCGTGTGTATGTGCGCCTGGTGCATGAGAAGAGAAACTAGGTTACGAGGGAGGGGACTGGGTGCCACACGTGGCACAGGAAAGCTTTACGTCTTCGAATGGCACCTGCTGAAATGTGAAGTGACAGCGTTTGCTGTTTGCCTGGGCCCGGAAAAATCACACAAACACATGGAAAATATCACAACACGCACACTCACTTGCTTCTATTTAAAATGTGAAGATTGTTTTCTAATTTTCTTGACAAATTTAAAATGAAAGCACTCATGTAGAGTGTTTTTGTGGCACAATATATTTCCTTAATTGCAAATAATTGTGGGAATGCTGAAAGCATCCCACATGTTATTCAGATTTTAATTCTCCTCACTTTTTTTTGCCGAGAAACAACTCCCACATAATACTTCCGATTTACACCATTTAAATATCAACTTGCTTCAAAAATTCATGCCTTCCGGGTTATATTTTGTCTGATTCCACATTACTTACAGTACTCACACAATTTTATCTTAAATATCAACTTTTCCCCATTCATTTTCAATGTGAATGACATTGAACTTTTTTTTTTAAGTCCCACTTTCCACACCCACTTTCATACATAAAACTATCATTACCAGCTCTCTGATACTGCTTTGTGGCACACTTGATTAAGTGCGTTGTCCAGTAACCCAGTGGTCCTGGGTTCGAATCCCACCTCCAACTGTCCATCTCAAATGTATCATTTTTTTAAGCGATTATGCTTAGTGATATAAATGTATACCAAGTGACTATCATATCAGGAAATACATTACAATTTCACTGAAATAATTAAATGCTGCTCCCCCGCGTTGAGAAGAGCCAACTGAGGTGGCTCGGGCATCTGGTTTGGATGCCTCCTGGACGCCTCCCTGGAGAGGTGTTCCGGGCATGTCCCACCGGCGGAAGGCCGCGGGGACGACCCAGGGCACGCTGGAGAGACTGTCTCTCGGCTGGCCTGGGAACGCCTTGGGATCCCGCCGGAGGAGCTGGTTGAAGTGGCTGGGGAGAGGGAAGTCTGGGTTTCCCTCCTAAAACTGCTGCCCCCGCGACCCGACCTCGGATAAGCGGAAGAAGATGGATGGATTAAATACATGTTGAAATAGATTATAATGTTACTGAAATGATTAAATGCATGTTGGTTTGCGGTTTCAGATGACGCTTTTCAAAATGAATACACCATTAGCCATGAATCTGAACATGGCAAGTTATCTCCTTAGAGGAATTGCCTCCCCCACATAAGACCACATTTTAGTACATTTGATGGTTTGATACCAACGGACTGTCGTATCAGTAAATGGATTATAATTTCTCTGAAATTATTAAATCCCAATTCCCACTTTAGATGGATTGCAGTTCAAGTTTTATTTTTATTCATTTATCTTTCAATTTATTTCATAAGAATTAAGCTTAGCATTCATCTATTAGCATTCAGCTTTCAGCATTCCCATGCAATTTCTCCAGAAATTGCACTTTTTTTTTTTTTTTTTTTTTTTTTTTTAAAGTCTGCACCAGTCTTTCTTGAAGGTTATTTCCATTCATCGTTACAGGTGCATACGTGCGTGTTATTGGATATACTACAGAGCAAAAAGCAGAGCAGAGATAATCCTTTCTAACCTTCTCTCTGCAGGTTGGAGGATTAGTGGGATGCAAGTGGGATGCTGGGAGCTTGCCTCCTTCCTTCCAGCTTCTCTCCGTCTGTTTCCCAATTAGCTTGTTCTCCTTCATACGCTCACCTCTTTCTGTTCTGCAATGCATTTGAAGCTTGACTTCATCCCACTCGCACTGTCTGACTGTGACAATATATGCACTAGTGTGTTGTGATCATTAGGGGTGCTGAGAAATAATCAAATTATGCTTTGTATATCTGAAAATTATTAATTACAAATATGTCTTTTTTCATCTATTGATGTCAGCGATGTATGGTGACAAGCAGAACAGTTAGATGCTAAATAAAGTTTTGAAAAAAGTATTATCTATTAATTCCTAAATTTTTGTATGCCAACATTTTGACTCTTTGAATGGACAGGATTTGGTTTTCTTTTATTGTCTTACAAACATTTTATGTTCTTCACCGCTTGTCACGGTGCACATAGGAACAGACAGTACACTCATGTTTACACAGTCACTGCCTGCATTGAAGTCAGGCAACTTAACTACAATACTATCATTTCTTCCAGTCCAAGCATTGAATAAACGTACCTAATTTGCTCAGCCTTGAGGTGGAAATTGAGCGCCTCAACTAAAATGTCCTCGGTAAACGGCGGCTTGTCGTTCTTGCGTTGGAAATCAAAGTGGGCTGAGTTAGAGAGAGCGTGGACGCCGCTATCTGTCCTGCTGGAAATGGACAGAGACACTGGGTTGAGTGGCTTCAGTCTTCTTACTGCATCCTGTATGTAGCCATGGGGGGGTGTAAATTAGACAACATAAAATGTAAATATCAGTGTCCGTTGAAAGTTAGCATCAACTAACTTTAAGATCCTGCCATCCAGTTTTATCATAAAGTTCGTATGCGAGCTATCCCAGCTAATGTACTAATGCACAGGGGTGATGTTGGAGGAAGATTCAAACCATGAACCTAACAGTGAGACAGATATACTAACCATTAGATCATCACCCAGTGCTGCCAACTTGTCTGACTGATTCTGCTGTGGACTGATTACTCCCAGTTGAAGTGCAGCTTTGTAAATATTCATCTTCTCCACAAATATATGTAAATGTTACTGTGTAGGCTTATGTTTGGGTGTGTTGGATATTTTGATGAACAGCGTTGAGATCGTTTACCTCTAGGTGATCTTGGACCCCCCGTTTCTCCAGTAACAGTTGATGTGGAGGTAGTTTGATTGCACCACTGTACAAAAGACAAAAAGGTTGTCCGGTTGTTATGCTATACATAAAATGTATGTAAGGAAGAGCCTACCTGTATTTAGTTCCAATGTATTGGAAAAAGATGAGGTAACGTGTCTGGGTGCTCATGATCTCGTTCGATCTATTTCGTTGTGCGTATTAAAAGTGTCGCATGTTCACATGATCTGAGGAAGAGTGACACTTCTGCCAAAAAGGCGTTGAACAACGCATTCAACACCGGTGAGCCGATAAACGTCGCTCTATATTGTCCAACGTGCTGCGGCTGCCGCTGCGAGCTGTATCCGGATGTAGGCACACTCAGATTTGTAGTCCGGAAGTACTGGCTTCACCACCCCGCGGATAACTCCTGTTCGGTGAACATATGTGGCCATTTGATATGCTACAGAGCAAAATACTACTACTAAAAAACAATATTATTCGACGCCGAACGCTTCTTTCGACGTTTTAACATATACTCCAATTATTTGCAGTAAAGAACTTCTGGAGGACGTTCTCTGTTCTGTCGCTTTTTTATTGCGTCATCACGCAGCGCCAAATCCTGCACTGTTCCGATGATAACTTTTGATGAACACTTGTTTGCTCACCACATATCATTGATAAGTGATGAGAAAAAACTCGGTAAAGTGGATTTAAAAAAAAAAATTAATTTATTTATTTTTTAAATGTCCGTGTCGGGGTAATTACACTAACTATACTTTTTAAACAATTACCTCTACCTACAAGAAATGTGGATTATGTATGAGTTGTCGTGTAATGGCAAATTCGGCATTCTCGTTTATGCAGCAGTGTGTCTGATTTTTACGGAGACTTTGTTTCAGAAAATTGCAACATTAAACTATTTTCACATTGATTGAACGATGACTTACTGCCCTTTGTTCCTCTTGTAAGGCAGGGAAAACCAAAAATGCTCAGGGGTTTGAACATTCTTGCAACCGAGTAAGACTACTGTGCACGCAGGTGTCAAAGTCATGGTCCGTGGGCCAGTCCATAAATTGATTTGTTCTTTTAATTCTGGCAGAAATTCTACTAAAAAATAAATCAATAATAATAATAAAATAAAATAATTTAAAAAAAAGAAGAAAAGAAGCAAGATATTTATAGCCATGGCCATTTAATTGTTGTTGTTGTGTGTTTGGAGGGAAGAAACATCTAAAACTTGCAGTACACCAGCCCTTGAGAACCAGGGTTGGTGAAGCCTGGCCTATGATTGACACCTCCATTCATTCTAAAAGAAAAACGCAAACCAACAGGTTTTGCGGTAGTCATATAAGATCCCATAATTTAATACATTTTGTTTCTAAGTTCACAAAGCTAGCAAAGATGGATTAAGATGTTTCACCATGTGATTCCCTCCACACATCCACTGTTTTGTCAGTACAGTATGAGCAGTATGAAAGTTCATTAAAAACTTTTTGTCAAATTATCACAGTGGGTCTTAAATTGATAGTTTAAATATGGTATGTTAATGGATGGATAAGTACATTTTAGAATATGTACTTGTTTAGCAGTACGGAGTTTAATTTAGTGGCATCACGACATGGGTTTATGACAAACACGCACCCCTTTTAAACTGCTTTAAAAAAACAAAAACAAAACTCTAAGACAGTGGTCCGGTCCTCGGCAGCCCCTAACTGGGCTGTTTTCCATGTCTCCCTCCTTCAACGCAGCTGAATCTAATGATCAGCTCATCAGCAAGCTTTGCAGAAGCCTGCTAACGATCCTGATCATGAATCAGGTGTGTGAGTGGAGAGAAACATGAAAAACAGACTGGATAGCGGCTCTCGGAACGAACTTATGGGTAACCCTGCTCTAAGATCCATTCATCCATCCATTTTCTTGACCGCTTATTCCTCACAAGGGTCGCGGGGGCTGCTGGCGCCTATCTCAGCTGGCTCTGGGCAGTAGGCGGGGGACACCCTGGACTGGTTGCCAACCAATCGCAGGGCACACAGAGACGAACCCTGCTCTAAGATGTACTACTTAAATAATGGTTCAATTAAAATGAATTATACACCCAGTGAAGTGATGTAAAAATTGGAGTTAAATGTTTAAAACCACAACTTTTAAAGATTAAATATACATACAAATTCCACTCGACTTAATGACAAATGTACAAAACTTAAAGTAAAAATGCACTGTATTGGCTTTTGAATATTTTTTTAACAGACTGGATCTGATGTTTGATTGTATTCCGCGTTTTGAATGTTTAGAATTCCATTTGTAATTTTAATCCACTTATTCGAGTTACAGTAGAAAGCCACGACCACTTGCGGTACGAGAGCAGTTTCTGCAAGTCGTCGCTAGTCGGCGCTCTCCTATTCCCGCTTGATTCCTTCCCTTTCTCCCTCCCTCCAACATCCCTCCTCCTCTCTGGTTGTAGTAATTCAGTCGCGGGGCACACGGCTTGTCTTTTTGGTATCACGGTGCCGCTTGGAAGAGGCTCCGACGGAACTGCTGCGCGTCAGGGACACGACCAGCCAGCGTCCATCCCACTCGGTTAATTAGCGACAAGCCGCCGCGGGCGATGACACTGACGCACTGAGGCGGGAATACACGACGAAGACGCAAAAATGACGGTGGACTTTGAAGAATGTATCAAGGATTCGCCCCGGTTCAGGTAAGACCGCTGCGCTAAACGGCACGCCTTCTTTTACGCATGATTTTTTTTCCCTCCTGACGAGAGGCGAAGACTGTGCTTGCATCAACAGGGTGGGTAAATAAAATCATACATTCCTAAATGTCATTCAAAGGGTAATGAATGAATGAATAATATATATATATAAAAAAAAAACATGCGTGTGTTATGTATGTAATTTACGAACGTGTATTGCAAGCAACGTGGGCTCAGTATTAGTAAAAAAAAAAAAAAAACACAATATGCTCCATGCTCAGTCCAGCAGGAGGGTGCCGATGTAGTGACTTAATTAATTGATTAATTGATCATTTGTGTGGCCTTCGTGAGACAGCGTGTGTGAGAAGGGCCTTCCTTGCCTCAGCATGAGCTTATATTGCATGTCCTTGCAGCTGCATTTGTGTCCTGGCTGGCCAAGCAATCAGCAGGGAGGTGAGAATGCTCTCTGCGGGGAAGAGGGCATGTTTCCCGGGCATACATCCAGATGTTTGGCCCCCTTGTCTGCCCACTGAATGAGGGGGAGGGCGGCGGTGGCTGCACTCCATCCACGTGCCAGCCTGGCTTGCATGCTTCTCATGCAAATCAATGGAAATAAGTAGTCTCGTGATGTCAGTGTCTGTTGCTTCGCTTTTCGTTTGCTTACATGTGAGATTTTGGTCTTAACAGATGACCCTCAATTAGAGGATGGAGTGAGCAAGCTAACGGGAGAGTCTTTGATGGATGGCGAGGACGAAAGGTCACGGGAAGAGGCAGAGAAAGGGCTCTCCCATGCGCTCAAGCGGACTGCTCTTTGGGAAATTCCGCCATACGCACAGAAAACAGAATGTCGTGTTGGTTAAAAATGAGGTCATGATGTAACGTGGGTCGATGACGAATTTGTCATTTACACCCAGCATGTAATGGACACTTGCAAATAGCTGTGGAAGACAACAATGTTCATCCTGTTGAGGATTGTAGGGAGCTGAAATCTGTGGCCTGCTTACGTGAGTTATGTAGCAGAAACCAAATTAAGTGTTGCACAGTTTTCAAATATTAGTTTTCATAAGGGGCTGACCGTCAGCCACTGGTTTTGCTGCCATTCAAAGATTTGAATCTTTTGTGACACGGCGTCTCAAATGTAACAGCCAATCAAAAGCTTGGAAACCAGACTAGAGTCTGGACACAGTTGCCATCAAGCACATTTCTAAGGTGGGGCAAACCCAATCAGACAGTGGAAAGAAATACTCAGCGAAGAGCAAAAGTTACTGTATGTCTTTTGGGCACTTCCAAAATATTTTGACCGAGTGTGTTGCCTAGTTGACAAACAACTATAGCATGCACGCCTGAGAACGTACAATCACATTTTTACTGATGAAATGTGCATGTAGCGCTTCTCCAACTTTTATCGGTGGCATTTTCATTGTAGAGACAGGAAATAATGCGAGAACGTTGTGGAGGAATCGGCGTATTCAAGTGTACGAGTGGCTACGTAAGATGGCTGCCGGTGGCTTTCACTTCTCGTGACAGTGATTAAATGACATTGTCTTGAAAAACCCGTAAGAAAGGATGTTTGATACCAATTTTTTTTATTTTTTTTTTAGACCAATACCAATAAGTACTCAAATCTTCAGTGCTCACATATACCGATACCAAGTGCCGATACTATTAGTACTTACTGTAGATACAATAAAAAAAGAACAATGACAGATTTTTTTTTTTTAAATTACTATAGCAAATTTCCTTCAAATTGCATGAAATTGATGGCAATTATATTTTTTCAATTTGCTCATAAAAGTCATTCTGCATTGATCCCATTAAAAAAGATTTGAAAAAAAGGTAGGCAAATAAAATGAAACATAATCTAGTGGTCAGAAAAAAAAAGTCCCAATCAAAATATGTGGTTGTACAATTTCTTTTTTTTTTTTTTTACAAATCAAGTTCAGTGCAAAGAATTACATTCAGTACAATAGTGCTTCAAGTAATTTAGTAATATCTACCATGTTAACAATTCCTCAAGCTGTTTAGTGTGTTTATATTTGTATCTTGTTTTGAAATCCATGCTTTTAATTTGGAAGGCTGCTATGCATTTCTGTTTCCTGTTTCACGTTTGACTACTGCACTGCTATGAAATGAATGACGGAGAACATAGCAGTGCAGTCATAGCAGTGCAGTAGTCAATGACGAAAGATATGTCTGCACTTCAGAGCTAAATGTTGCGTACAACTGAAGACTCGTGCTCCCTTACCGGAGCCCCCTGTGGCGATCAATAAATGCAAAACAACCATTTCAGTACTTAGTTACTCACCGAAAAAAAGCCTCAAGAGCAGCGACCGATACCAGTATCGATATATCCATCGCGAGTACCATTACCTTGACATATGCCCTAGTATCGTCCCGATACAGATACCTGGTATTGGTACTCACCCATCCCTACTTGTAGTCCTGTCACAAGTGTTCAACCAAATTTTGCTGATTTATTTTGATCATTTTCCACTGTAAGGTACCTCTTGGTTGGTCATGGCTCCGTTCACTATCAATACTTTTCCATTGGAATTGTTTTCTCTGTTGTAACGTTAAACAATTTTGAAGTGGAAATTTGATCGCCTCAAAGTGACGCGAGTCGAGTTGGTATTGCACAGTGGAAAAGCAGCATTCTCCGTGCTGTTCCTCTTCTTTGTATACATTATCAGGTTAGATCATCTCTATTGTTCGCATTTTTTTTGTCTGCTGTGTATGACCTCTGCTCAATTTACAAATCAGATGGCTTGAATTAAAATCATTCCAGATTACTTGAACCAATGCATTGAATGCATTGGTTCAAGTAATGTAGAATGATTTTCCAACATGTTGCGAAAGGATTTGAGAGATCCGAATGATTCGGCTCTCTCAAATCCTTTTGCAACATGTTGGAACCATAAAATGATGCTCGCATACATTCCTCGTCATTGAAGGTGACTGAAGCAGGTCGGAATGTTTCGAGTCTAGTAGCGTTTCCCACTTTATTGGCTTCTTGGCTCTGGTTATTGTGTCATTTTAGAAAAGCAACATGAGAGTCATTGCTGTGTGTTCTCCCACGCCCGATGCTACAGCAGCTCCTTCACGCCCACTCCCAGCAGGTTTTAACTTGTGCAACTTCTTCTGTGTTTTTGCATGACTGAGTGTGCATGGAAGAGTACTGAAGGTATGCTGAGCATCTGTAACACACATCTCTTTGTTCATTCATCAACCTCTTTGTGCCCTTGTCCTTCCTTGTCTGCGCTGCACTCACCTGCCGTGTTCATTCACCACAACAGTGTGGAGATAAACCTGGTGCACCTGCTCAGTGTGCTTGTATAACGAGCTTGTCATCTGATTCCTTCGAGGCAGGCTCATTGTTTCTGTTTTTATTCCTTGGGCAGCTTTTGGTTCATTTGTTATTGTGCTTATGTTACGTTATGTTATGAGTTATGTTGCTAATAGTTTCATTTTAAGGGTGTTGATTGATGAAGGCTTCAGCAAATTTTATTCAATTCATTGAAACCAATCTGTATTAACAGAAATAATAAACACATAGTGGATCTGCCCTAAAACCTGTTCAAATGGCATTTTTTTTTTTTTTTTTGGTGGGGGCGGGGGGTCTATACTAGTATTTTATTTTTTTTGTGTGTGTAATTCTGCTAACTTACAAATAGTAGTTTAACTTGTTGAAATGAGTCTATGCAAGTGTAAAATACATTCAACTGAACACTAATGTAATTTAACAATGATTTGTCATGTGGGGTGTGGAAGCAGGACCCAAACGCGAACAAGAAACGGGAGAGACTCTTTCAAAACAAACATACAAAGTGACAGTAAAGAACCTCAACATGCTCAGAGGTACCTCAGCTAAGGAATCGCGACATCGAGTAACTTTTGCTCGGGAAATGCCTAATTCTATATGACAGAATAAAGATAAAAATATGATAAAATAAGACTGATTACACAGATAGTAAGACTCCCTAATATAGGCACATAGCAACTGACCACATTATCATCATCAGGGACATAGTAACTGCATAAGCGACTGACATCAACATCATAACACATTGACCCCATAAAATAAGAGTAGCTAGTCAAAGTAAGAGTGACTAATTTACGCACATAGTAACTTGCCACATTATCATTATAAGGGACACAATACAGTTAACTGCATAAGACTAGACAAAGTAAGAGTGACTAAGGCACATAGCAACTGCATAATTAGCAATTGAGCACATTGTCAATGTATTATTAAAAGGGACATAGTAATAGTATAAGACTAGACAAACTAAATACATCATCATACATTATCATCATAAGGGACATAGTAACTGCATGAGCAATTGACATCATAAAACAATGACCCCATGACCTGATAAAAAAAAAAAAAAAACACAGCCATAACAGATTGTATAGATCACAGGTGTCAAACTCAAGGTCATTTCATGTGGCCCACGAAAGCACTCACAACAAATAATAGTTTTGAGGTATTACATTCAATATTTTTTTTTTGTTAGCAAACCCCCCCTTTCCATAGGCTAGAACAATTATTATCATTGGCTTCTGAATATGAGTTATCAATCAATTTGCAGTAATAATATGATGAAGCATAATGTCATAACAACCCATGTGGCCCATAACAAAAATGAATTTGACACCCCTGCTATGAATTAATTTCATCAATATATGCACACAGTATCATGTTTGCTTGGGAACACTGACGAGGGAGAAAAAGCAGATAAAGAATTGAATCTGACAGGATTCCGACAAATTAACAGCAGTTGCACTGAGAGATGCTGTAAAACATGCAATATGCATCTGTTATGATGAAGCATGCACGCTTTACATATGTCTTTGTTTTCATATTGATTTGCTTTTCACAGAACCGGAGCGTTGTGTATAGGGCTCGTATTTAGCTGTTGACAGACATTCTGCCATAACAAAATCCATATGCCATGCTTCAAGTCTGTGTTTATAAAACAGTGTCTTGTAAATATGAAAAATGGCCTCCGGTAATATTTATCCCATGTCAGCGTGTACACAGCTGTGCGGTAAAAGAACCCAACACACCAGTCTGCTTCCTCTTCAAACACGTTCACCCTCATTCCGAATGTGAAACATAAATCAACAACAATTCAAACTGGTCTCATTTTAAAACAAATCAGATTCAGGACAAAATCTTGCACGATAACTATTTTAAAATTCCTTTCTGTGCATACTTTTCATTGAAGGGGAACACACACCATTTCATTGTTCACATTCATATCTGCAGTTGAATGTTGTTCAACCTGCTCGTTTGCTGATAATCACAAAATCTCTTCGCCTTTCAAGCCAAGTTGAAAGATAAAAAAAACATATTTGAACAGAAGGGCATTCTTGTCTTTCTCACAGAGGAACGGGCGTGGAAGATGACGTCGCGTTGTTCCCCCAAGGGTTTCTTTTGCCTCGTCTAGAGTGGTTGCTATGGTTACTTGCAAGGGAAAAAGGATGAGCGGTCACAATCTGTCTGGGTATATTTATTTAAAAAGCCAACAGTGGGTGGCAAAAGGTTGAAAGTGTAAACAAGTTATCACGATCATATTCAAATACTTGTGGTTTTGCCAAATGTACTCCAATTGCTAAGTATTTTCTTCTTTTTGATATGAATGCTGTATTGTGGAATGAAGTGTCCTGATCATTTGTGTTGATGATGAAAATGTATGTTTAATTGTTTGTTTTGTAACCAGGATGAGAGATGCTGACTTAAATTATTGAGTAAAACCTCTAAGAACACAATTTGTTCTGGGACTGTGGTCAACCAGTGATTTGTTTAAATTAAAACATATATTTAAATTGGAAGTAAGGAAAAAGAAAAAAATATGTCAAAATGAATAAAATGGATTCATGATTTACTTAAAAGATTTTGAAAGTGCTTTGCTGCCACCTCAGATTTGGCTTCCTGACATGACTTTAAAATCTCCTGTCTATTTATTGGCAGATTAAAGATGCTTTGGATATCTGTCTGGCGCCGTGCTTTTTGCATAAATGTCTGGATTACTTCCTGCGTCACAGCTTTTAATCCTGCATATCATCTCTTCACCTGTCTGAAATAATGAAATCTGAAAATGCAGCCCTCCGAAGTGAAAAGTGGGAAAGTTGTCTCCCACCAATGAGCTGGAGTGCGGAAAGTGTAACATGATGAAGTGACAGATAAATGAAGTTGTCTATTTCACACAGTGTCCTTACTGCTTGAAAGTATTTCAGCGAAAACCACTTTCAAATCCCCCATTGACCTTTAGAACCTCGCTGGAAATAGACATCAGCAAACATTAAGAAGGATTCCAGACCACTCACATTAAGTTCACTCATTCCAAACACCGGCTCGGATGTGTTCTGGCACAAACGTTGCTGTGACTGGAAGACCCAAACACTGTTGACCTAGAATTATCATATACTGCTCATACTTTATTTATACTGTATGGCTTATGTTGAAGATGATGTGACAATGCATAGCTCTGCTTAAAAAAAAATCTGTATTTTCTATAAATCGCTGACCCCATAAATCTGGCAAATACCATACTATTGCATTTGGTTATAATCTCCAGGGATTTGCAGCACAGAGATGTAGATTTTCTTTGGAAGGTATAGCAAGGTCAAGCAATTTATTTGTACTTGATTTAGTCCCTTTTATGATCACAATGTTTTTGTGGGTTGGTTTGATGTTGCTGTGCTCTTCCAGGCTTTTTGTCAAATCTGACCTCGATTTAATTTTGATTAATTGAGGATACAGTATGGAAAATTGATGGATCTGTCTTGAAGTACTCGTGCAAAATGAAAGAAGCACTATATGGCTGCAACCAACAGAGGCGCTGTTGCTTCGGTCTCAACCAGTTTGTGATATCAAGGGGGTGACATGGGAAGCTAAGCTACACGCTGTTTCTGAATTTGCCATTTTGTCAGTTCTTATTCCTTATGATCTCGTGAAATGTCATCAGTACTGTTCCACGTACCAAGTATGTCTTAGTTCTCTGAAATGATTTGGAGAACTGAGACACGCTACACACTCTCAACCATCGACGGGAATGCGCTGGAGGGGTACACGTGGACTATATGTCACAAACAGTAACCGGAAACGGCATAGGTGTGTGACTTACGCAAGTCGGAAGTCCCGCCTCCTCCGTGGCATATACCCCATTATTGCCATAAATATTTTTTCGGGGGGTTGCCTTCCCCTTTAAAATAACAATTGAACCGTGAATGGTTAATTTTCTGGGGCATCACTACATTGGCAAGTCTTGAGACACATCTTAATCAGCGAAATGACAATCAAGGTTGAATTAAACCCCTTTAGTTTCCCTAGTAACTGTAACTGGCCAGTACACAAAGCAAGGGCCATAAAAGCAAGTTTGAATGCAGTTTGTTGTGGCCAAACAAAAGATTGTGGGCCAACAAGATCTGACCACACAAATGTTCTATTATGAATGGACAAAAAAACACACAGTCCAAACTCTTATTGAAAGTCTTCCCAGAAGAGTGGAAAGTGTTTTAGCTACGAAGTGTATGTTCTAGTCTTCAATTTTTACTTTCTGTAGCAGTAAATACCTAATCGTGTAGTCGTAGTCCCTTGTGGAATCATGTCATCTGTTCAGATCTCCAATTAAAAAGCAACCTTACTTTCCTCTTTAAGGAAAGTAACTTTTGAACTAGCAATCAAACACAAGAACTGTCTTAACATTATCGGCACAAGTGCTTGTAAAAAAATACCAAGAAGGCCTCTCACTAGATCACATCAATACTGTGTCTCTGGCCATGCATGTAAAGGTAGAACTAGAAGCCATCTCACAACTGCAGGAGGACTTTCTGTCATGTCGGGAGCTTGAAACATTCCTGCTATAGTTCAAAGACTTGTGGAGATGTTGTGTCACAGCGGAGGGCAGCACAAGTCTCGCTGTTTGTTCTGACATCTTCTCAAGCATATGCACACTCAGTTATACAAGTGTCTGATTTACACATTTGTGAGAGTAGTATCCTCCTCACCAAACTGACTGCTGCCTGACCAGGAGTGAAAGTAACTTCACTGAAAGTTACAATTCTGATTTAGTCAAATATGTAAATTTCTAATTGTCTTTGGTGTACACTACTGATAGCTGCCTACCAAACCGGCTTTTTCATGCTTGCATTTCAGTGGTGGGTATTTATTGTTAACATAGGCTGCTGATTTATTGCGGTTTTATCATTGGCAGGAATAAGCACAGTTACCATTATGTAGACTAGAGTGTTCCAGTGCTGCCCTTCTTTAAGTCAAGTCAAGTCAAGTCAACCCACCTTAGGAGAAGATGCGTCACTTAAGCTGTCACTGGTGATTGATTGACTTGGAGATAGGAAGCTAATTCTCATCAGCAGTTTCTGAGTCCTGCAAACAGGAAATAAAATAACCTTAACTATTTTATTTATTTATTTTATTTTATTTTATTTTTTTTCCCTCTGTCAAAAGTTATGACTGTCATCATATTTGTCTACTTTTCAGCCTCTGGTATCATTAAGTGGTAGCATTAAATTGGAAGAGATTTTCTGTGATCGCTTAGTTGTGCAACCTTTGAGAGTTTTTCATAAGTTCGCGTGAAATTCCAAATTGTCCACCTCTGCTGGATTTAACTTTAGAAGTTGGATCTTTAGAAGGGAATTTTTAGAAGTCATTGCTATTGAGTTTTGGTGACACGTCTTCAGATTGAGTGTGTCAGAAAGGTTAATTTTTTAAAATGTCAAAAGATCCCATCATTTATAATGGGCAAAATGCTGATCCATTTGTCTAACATCAGGTGTTTTTAATCAAATTTGCCAGGATGGTTGTTCGTCTGTGTGCCCTGTGATTGGCTGGCAACCAGTTCAGGATGTACCCCGCCTACTGCCCAAAGCCAGCGGAGATAGGCTCCAGCACCCCCGCGACCCTTGTGAGGAATAAGCGGTCACGAAAATGGATGGATGTTAGGTTCAGTATATGTGGAAACTTTCACGACAAACCAGCATAAATTTGTAGTTGATACAAATTGAGCATTAAGCAGCAATTTCAAGTTAATATTCAGAGTCCAAACACTTTTAATTCATTTTGATTTAATAGGATCTTATTACATTATGACTTGGAGCCATAAGAAATGCTAGGTTTTGCCATAACTTTCCCTCCTTTTAGCCCTTGGTTTATGTCTTGGTGGATATCTCTTGGTGGAAATATTTTTTAATTGGCTGGTAGGAAACACCCAAGTACAGCCTCATCAATTTGATGACCTCTTTCTATTTAAAATTTTTCAGCTTAGGTCGTATAAATGCTGTATATTATACAATTCAGTACCACCCTATTCTTGCTGGCGGTCAGTTCAGATTCAGAGTAGTTAGCTGGTATAGGCTCCAAATCCTGATGTGATCCTGAACAAGATGTGGAGTCAGAAAATGGACGGTGAGATGGTTGGACAACAACCTTCTCTTTTATTTTACACCAAATATTGCACTGTAAATGTTTAGATTGGGTATTACTTTGAACATATAAATGCAATATAAAATGTAAAAAAAAGTTAATTAAGAAGAAGAAGCAAGTCTGAATGCACAATTGCATGACTCCATGTGCCATGCGCGGGCTGAACACATTTTCCTACATGCATACATGCCTGTTCGAAACACAGTAGCTTGACATCATTCCAGCACGTGGACACTTGGGTTGAATCCACAATGAAGCAGCTTTCCTCCAACTCAGCTGCACGTGCTGCTGCGGGGACTTAGCGTGGAAGTCATATATGAAATAGGATTATCGGCAACCACACTGATTAAATCAACTGGATAGTCGACACACAACATGGAAGCTCACACACTGTTTAATTTGTTATACTCACATTATTCACATATCAAATCAACTGGATATTTTGTTACATGTGTTTTTACACATTTTGATGAATTGATATTTTTTTTAAACTTTAAATAATCACAATTATTGGCATGTTGCTTCCACACAAGTGAACATCTTGTGCTATCCCTGTCAATCCACTGGGCAGCTAAATTCATGAAAAAACATTTCCTATAGCTTCCATCCCAATCCGCCCAAACTGACCTTTTCTTCTCCTTTTCTGCTCAAGCTGCAGGCACTATCTGACCCGTGAACTCCCAAATTCACTGTAGAGATCTCGCTTCTCAGGAAGTCGTTAAATGGCAGGCACAAGTCCGAGTGCAAAATGTTGAATGTATCTGTGTTGGCCAGGCCTCAGTGCTGACTGTCACACGTTAGGCCATGCATGAATAAACCCTCTCAGGACTTTATATGTATGGACACACACATGATGAATGTTGCGAAAACAGAAAACCGAGTAGCATGTGTTTGTTTTTCACACTTTAAACCTCAACCTAGGTCATATACTGTAGGTGCGATAGAGTTCAAATCTGATAATTTCCTGGTGTAAAAGGTTAAATGGAGTCAAGGTAGAACACAGTATATCCATCTCAAATGTACTGAAATCCAAATAAAAGTTTTGTGCCAGAAAAAGAACCATCTACTTCTTTGATTAACCTTTTGTTGGCGCGGTCAACTTGAAGGTTCTTTTTGAGGCTTGTTGATGCGGATGAAATATTTAAGAACTCTGCATCAATGTGGATTCATATGAGCAGTGGGCTTCCTGGGACATGTTTTGTGACTACTTCACAAGGTGTCAAGCACATAAGCATGCACATTTGTGTGTTGTTTGGTGATGAAAATTAATTTCCTCTACATAGCGTGATTGAAGTGGATGTTTGTCTGCAATCAATGTGGCAATCATATGGTGTCATTTAGGTCTCCGGGATTTAAAAAGGACAGCCCAAGAAGGGAGAAAAGTAATTTGTCATCTTCTCTTTCATACTTTATAGCTCACACAGATGCTGTTCTGTTTTCGGACTTTTACTTTCCTTCTCTCACCTTGCAGTGATGAAATCTATCTACGTGTCTCTTGTGGAGTGGTGGTTACAAGTGAACATGCCTTATGCAGTGTTTCTCAACCTTTATTGAGCCGTGGCGCTTATTTGACATGAGCAAAATCTAATGGAACACAACCAAAGAAAAACAAAGGAGAAGTGGCAGTAAAACAGGCCAAAATCCAGATGTTAAGGAAAAGAGTAGTTGCATTTCATTTTTAGTTTAACCGAATGTGCTAGTGTAGAAACTTTAGTAGATAACGCTCTGCAACCAAACTGCTGATTCATTTTGTAGCTCTCATGGTCACCAATAGATCAGAATGTTGTAAGTGCTTGGGATGTCGTCAATTTTAGATGGGTAGTTTCTTGCGGCACATTTGATGATCTCTCACGGCTCACCAATGTGCTTTTGCGCATTGGTTGGGAATCACTGGCCTAATGGAGGCATCCCAAAGAGAAAGGAAAAAGAAGCAGAGATATAGAAGCGTTGTGAACAGATTTGGATGAAATTGATTGTGATATAAGTTGGAATGTTGCAGGAAAGCAGAGTAACTGGAGAGACTACCGGGAAACGTGCAAACACAAAATGCAAGCTGAGATTTGGAACTGTACAGCTTTCATCACATCTCTATTTCCTTTTTTTTTTTTTTTTAAATTGCTCTTGTTTCTTTTTTGTCATCTCTTTGGTTTCTCTCCCTCCATCCATGTTGACTGCTGTGTGGTCAAAGCAAAGCAGTTTTGTGGAGACTGACTAAGATTATCTTTGGTAAACATGTCTCTCCCTTGGTTGTTTTAAGTGGTTTTGATTTCCTGGTTGCTCCTTGGCGCGTCATCATTGATCATGCTTCGCACTAGTCCCGACCCTCGCTGATCTAAAAACATTGTGGCGCCAAAACCACACATGTGATTGACAATCCAATCTTCTAAACAATACAAGCACTGATTTCGCTCTCAAAAACGGATGGATTCCCTTGTCGCAGTTGCTTTTACTATATTCTCCAGGTTGCATCTCAGCGGAATTCCTTGTAACCAAATGAAAACATTCCCATATGCCATGTTAGCAGTCCCACACTTTCTTGGATCCATAACCATCCTCTCAACCCCCTACAATGACACACACTTGCACTTTTGCTGGGACGGGGGGCTTCTTTCCATTTGTTGGATGGATTGCCAATCCTATATAATTGAAGGAATCAGAACAGCTGAGGCTCACTCACTGATCAGCATTGGACAGTTTGTCTTGAGTCCAGGAAGGAAGTATTATACTGTTGCATTGGTATGTGCATGCAGAGTTATGGTGGGAAAGCCAATGAGTGAATGTGTATATCCCATTGGACTAGCCAGATGTAGTTGGATCAACCAGAAGGTTGTGTAGGAGACATTCTGGGCCACAGAGGAAGGAGATTAAGATTCATGTCTGTGTGAAACAAGAACAAATTTCACGGTAACTGCCAGTGGAAGTTGACTTTGGACCAAAGAACAACAAGTGCAACCGTAACTTAAGCGGTTGTTGTGTAGTTACACTCATTCTATCTCACATCTGGGAAAGGAATTGCGTCAACTTGTACAAGAAGGAAATAGTCAAACTCTTATTAGTTTATTTTGCAGTTGAGGTAGAGATTTTGATCACATGATTTGCAGTTGTGTACTCTGAATAAATGTTACCCTCTTTTCATTTTGGTTTTGCAACTTGCTCTGGTCAACAACACAATTTCAAGATTCCATCACGTGTTGTTTGCGGCAATTAAAAGAAATAGTTGGAATGTTGGTTGGCCCATTTATGGTGTCATCTGTTAGAACAGCTGATCCCCTCCGTCTGAACAAGAACAGACAGTAAGAGTGCGCCAACACACGGGATTTTCAAGGCTTTGAGGGCAAACATGATTTGAAAATGTTGTCGCGATCGATGCCAAATGTCAGCTGATTCATATGTTACATGTACGATAATCTCCTAGCTGTTTGAACCTTTTTTTGTGTGTGGGTACTCTGGTTGGTTTTTGATTTTGGTGGCTCCTGCAAAGAGTCAGTCGACCATCCATTTTCTATTTATACCTGTTATTTTCATTGTCAAAAACCTAAATAGCCTTCTCAGTGTTAAAAGTGGGACTGTACAGTATGAATGTGCTGTATATGTGCCCCTTGACTGTAACACGACTCATTCCATACATATGTTCCAGACTGTAACTCACCATCCTGCATTCTTTCGGTCTCAGACCAATTTAGGGAAGACAATTTTTGTCACATGGTCCATAAACGCATGGTTGAATGGTGGTCTGGTGGGGAAGAAAGTAAGAGACCTGAACTCAACACCATAAAACACATTTGGGCATGAACAAGAACAGATATACTACAGTATCTTCTGGATGATGATGATGATGATATGAGTAATGGTCAGATGTCCTAATTCTTATAGTGTGTTAAGGAATAGTGATGACATTCTGAAAAACAAATGTACCTAAAGTTGTGTACTAGAAGTGAAAATCTGTTCTTTGTCTTGAGCTGTAAAATGATCTTCTAAACGACTGGTAACCTTATCCTCAGTGTCACGGGAGCTACTTTGCTCAGGATAAATTGGCAAATCAGGCCAACCCAAATGGAACATCCTCCATTCTAAGAGGCAATGCGTACTGCTGTTTTCGTGTAAATGTTTATGTCAGACAAGATTTGTGTGCTTTGTAAGATCTATGTGCAGCCATTCTGTGTGGCCCCTTCAGCAGATTCCATTTCCTTCCTCACGACACACTCACAAGATAAGGAGTTTTGTTTGTAGCATATGTTTTACTGCACTATCAGCAAAACATTTATCAGGTGACCCCTTCACTAGATACATCAAATAAACTGTTTTAATGTAAGAGGATATGGGTCATTTCCGCTTCAACCTCAGTTTTGTCATGAATAAACCATCCATTAAAGCTGCTGCTCCCATTTTCATTCACATTTTGCACACGGGACCAGCAAGTCATACGACACACTCACAACTGAGCTTGATTAAATGAGTGGCCAGAATTTTTCCCAGCTATAATACTAGAGCCAGTGTATTAGGCCTGCACGGTATATCGTTTGAACATCGCAGTCGTGATGTGCGCATGCACGAAAGCCACATCGTGCGATGCTTTTATTATTATTATTATTATTATTATTATTATTATTATTATTATTATTTTATTTTTTTAGCTCAAGCAAACGTTTGTTTTGCTTCATAAAGGTAGCAAGCTACCTCTCGCGCTACGCCCCATTGAGCAAATTAGAAATGTATTATAATACCCCCGCAAGTCATCAAAAACAGACACAGCACGTTCATTCGCTTTAACAATCAATAAGAAAACAGGCACGTACTAAGCAGATTCATTCACGACCTGCCGATGGTCACAACTTGCGCTGAGTCACTCAACGAACAGACTAGCTAACGAGTTAGCCAGTTAAGAGCTAGCCAACTCTACAAAAGCCATACGCAGCCAAAAGTCACTGATACTATCGTGGAATGTGAGGATGGCAATCCCAAGTAAACAAAAATTGTACCTGCATATCCCGTGTACATGTAATTGTGTTTGATCATGAAAAGATGAGTGGTTTGGAGAACAAAGTCAATTTTTATCCAATTACACAAATAATTGTGAAATATCAGTAGAATACTTAACTCTAATAGTATTTGATAGTCACAGTCCTGCACTAAACATAAAACAGAAGGTTTTCCTTTTTGTAAGTTGACATGGTTATACAGTGACTCCTTATAATCAACTTGTCATATTAATGTACAATATTACACACAAACGTGTTCTGATGTTTTAACAACGAAGTGGGATTAGGATTTGGTGACTCCTTGTATTGTCCTTGTAGACAGTAGTGTAAAATGGGAATGATGTACTTCCTGTATGTTGGCAATATGAGTATGAACAGATGCTTTCCAGTGGTGGCTTGAATCCAAACTCCTGCACTTGATCACCACCACTCAGTTATTCAGCTGACAACTGTGACGTTTTCGTTTTCTTTTTATGTACAGGCAAGTCTGTGCTGCTGTCGGGATTCTATAATTTCTCTTTCTGGCTTTTTGCTGAAGGCGTGTGGGGGTGTAATACAGACATGGCTTAGTCATCAAAATTGGCGTCAACACTGTGTGGTGTGAACATTTTGTGTATTTTTAGAAAAAAAATACACAGGACTGTGTCCCGACATAGGAAAACAAACATACATATACTTGGTTTTACATCACTGTGTGTGCAAACTATAACCCCAACAATAAAGTTGACCACGACTGAGCATTAATATGATCATAAACACTGATTAGTCTTTTTATTTTATTTTATATACAGTCCTAATGATATGATCATTCACTATACATAGGAAATGAGAGTCTTGTTTAAAGAAGCAATTATTGAATACATTAAAAAGCTACTGGTTAGATTTGACTTTCTGTGAGGTTCCATCCCAGCCAAACACAGCCCACAGTTCTTGCGATAAGAGGCCGTCAGCTGGCTGTAGGCGGGATGGACGCTAAGAGCACACAAGTGAATTATTGCTGGGAACGGGAGCTTACAGTATACACCACAGGGGGTCTTCTCCTTCCTCTTCGATTCTCATGCCGCCTACGTCAATGTGCATTTGGGCTGATGCTCAGTAGCCGCAGGGGGCCCAGTGAAGGTTAAAGAGGTGGCGCTTTGACATTCGGCTTGTGTTTGAGTACATTTTCTCAAGTAATGTATTCTATGACAGCTTTTTTTGTATACTGGTTATAAAAGGAAGATTTTGTACAAATTTGTGCTACATTTCCTGAAGTGTTTGATCTCAGATGCCATCAGTGGAGATAGCTTCAAAAGTCCTTCCCATCGCGTTATGAATTATTATTTATTTATCTCAACTTGCCGTGGCTGTCGTCATGCTATTTTTTGACCGCCAATTGCTTGTGCTGAATCAGGAGCACCTCTGATGTCTGCAGTCAAGTGGTGCACTCCAACTGCTTTATCACATGATTAACTAATTAATTATATATATATGATGGATTGCACTGCTGCGATTGGCTGGCAACCAGTCCATGGTGTCCCCCGCCTACTGCCCAGAGCCAGCTGAGATAGGCGCCAGCACCCCCCGCGACCCTTGTGAGGAATAAGCGGTCAAGAAAATGGATGGATGGATGGATGGATTGCACTGATAGGCTAAGTATCTAAAGTTATCTACACCCATCTTTTTTTCTTTTTTTTTTTGGTTCTTATTGTGTTGAGTCTCATCTTCCTACAGGAACACTGCATCTATTTCCTCAAATCGAAACTAAAACTTTGCAGGTTGTCACAAGCCCGCTGAGAAAAAGAAATTTCTTCAATCCGCTCAGGGTCTCGCTATCATTTTAATGATCTCTGTGTTTTGACTTTGGTCTATCAGAGTCATAGCATCATTCGTTCTTCAGCTTCCCCCCCTCCGAGAAGAGACGTGGGCAGTCGTTTACAGTATGTGGTGAGCGAGGATGTAAGTGCACATTCCTCTGGGTGTGTGAGTGCAGCGTGACCCAACATGATCAAGCCCTTGAGCTCGTTGCGGTTCATCGTCAGAAGTTTCCGCTCCGCCCGGGCCACAGCTGTGACATCAAAACTGGCTAAAACTTGCAATGGGAATTTGACAAAATGTCATTGGTATACCATGGGGAAAATTAACATTCATTGAAATGACAAATCTTTATTTTATTTGTATCAATATCAATCATCCATTTGGTATAGCACTTATCATAGGGATCGCCGATGAGTTAGAATGAGTAAGAATATTGTACATATAAAAAAAAAAAAAAAAAAGTGTTTTAGTAGTGTAATTGAAGAGTCTAAATTGTCCTTTTTTGTGAGTATGAATACTGTAGTTGTTAGTCTATCTATTCCCTGCATATGACAAGCAATCAATACAGAGTGTACACTGCCTTTCGCTCAAACAAGCGGTATAGAAAATGGATGTATTTGCATGAAACATGAGATGCTAGGCTGTGCTCCAGAAAAAGGAGAGCAGTACAATAGAACAACAGACTAAAAGACTTCAGGCAATGCAGCTTTGTTATTGGCGATGAGCGAGTCAACTAACAAGCCATGTAAAATAAGTTGTAGTAAATAAAATAAAACCTCTCAACTTCTGTTTTGGTGCCACTGTCAGCACAATTGCCTCTTTTGCCAGAAAATTGAAGACTGCTGGTGGCTTAACTTGTGTTTAATTTAAAATAATAAAACGGTAAATCAGAAAAATTCCACACTGTTGACGAAATTCAAAACAAACAATTGACTCGTTGATTTGTGTAAAGGTCATTGGTTGGTAAGTTTGTCCGATGATGCCCATCATATTGTGCGACTAAAAAGATTTAACCAAGTTGGAACTTTTATTTTGAAATACATTTAAAAACAGGAGTTTTGTATGAAGAACATATGGGAGCAGTGATCAGGTTTGTACTGTCTCACAACCATGTAAAAAAAAAAAAAAAAAAAAAATACTTTTAGCAATAGGCATGTAGTGGTCATATTTGGACATCATGTGGTATGACCTGAAACATTATTAATATTAATTTTGTCCAACAAATATATATATTTTTTTATTGTAATTACTCTTGTGTGGCTAGCTAGCTTGTTTTGTTTAGATAGCCAATTGTTAGCCTCCTGACTTTGGTTTAAGATGAAAATATTATGTGGTGCACCGAACCGTCATCTGGTGTGACCATTGTAGAAAACCTTCCCTGATAGATGTATGTCCTAGCTGTTAATAGTAAATAATAACAAATAATACATATTTAATGTATTTTTATAATAAATTAACTGTGCTAGGTGTGGTAAAATCGGTCAGTGACTCATACACATTTGATTGTTTTGATATGTGTCAAGGTGCGGTTAGCACAGATGCTAACGCGAATGCAACATGAGCGGTGTCCTTGCTCGTCTGCCAGTAATATAGCTTACTAAAGTATGACACATTGGTTTCCCATTGTCCCATCAAAACGATATTGATGTTTTTATTTCAACATAAACTGACTGTATTATTCGGTTAGCACACGTTTGGGAAGCATCTGGAAGTGAAGGACGCATGCTTGAATGCATTTTGGAGAGTTTTGTTGTGCAGATCATTTTTAGTGTCATTTCATGACTCCCTAGTGTCTTCTTCGGACTCGCATGTTGACAGCACAGATAATGGAAGTCACGTCAGACGTTTCCCTGGTTAAATCTTTGCCGTCCTGTCTTGGCACAACACAGCGAGCAAATGTTGCACTTTCCAACAAACATCCAGTGCCACCTGGCTTGTCATGCCGTCAGAAAATGTTTGAGGAGGATCATTTCTGCCTGCTTCACGCTCCGAGGCCTTCCAACACATTTCCTGCTGGCCTGTTCTCTGGAATGATATAATGGCATTTCCACATCCCGATGTTCTCTGCCAGAAATATTTATACATGCATTGAGTTCATAGAAAGTGCAACAGGGAACAGCGGAGGAACCATCTTCTCACTTACACTGTTTGCGGTAATTTGTTCAGTCATGTCACTGCATCATTAAAAGCGTTCATAAATTACTCAGTGACAGTTTATATATGTTTACAGTAATGAGTTAGCTTCAAAAATCATAAATGATTGTAAAACTATGATTCAAATATTTTTTATCTGACAGATTAGGTCATTTAAAATTTTAAACACATACATTGGCTGAACTAATAGTGTGTCAAAATAAAATATAGCAGGCAGACGAAGGTTGTTGGTGGAACATTTCAAAATGATGTTTGCATCCGTGAGAAAACTGGACTGAAAGTGTGAAAAATCAGTAACCTCCTGACTACCAGCAATTCAAATTTGTCCTCTGTAGTGTTTTAAACCTGAATATCTCCCACCCAGTGCATACGATTAACTCCTTTTGTGCTCTATAGAGGACATTCACAGCTTTCCAATGATACCAAATGTGTAGGGGTGGGGCTTTGCTACCTTTGATTGCATCATAAAAGAAAATGGCTTCCCTCAGTGCAAGTACTTTTTAGGGAAGAGGAAAAGAAGTGTATAACACGTTTTATTGAACAAATTTAGGCTTTAAATGTTGTTAGCATGTTTTATATAAGATTCTTAAGAACACAAAGTATTATTTTAACTGTATTTGAGCCTAGCATTTAAGTTTAAAAAAAATGTCCCCTGGAGTGGACACATCATAGCTTAAAAATAAAAACTTTTTTTTTTTTTCTCCAAAAATTTCTTTTGCAGTATTCCAGTTACTTCACAAAGATTGGGGAATATCAAAAATAAACATGATTGGACAATATTTTTTTTCCTGGTAGTCAGGAGGATATGTGTGGGGATGTTTTTCTTGTTTTTGAATGAAGGTGAAAATTGTGTTGAGCATGCGGAACTTGAATGCCCCACTTTAAACTACGGCTGGGTAATAGGGCTGGGAATCTTTGACTGTCTCACGATTCGATTCCGATTTTTGGGTCTACGATTCGATTCAGAATCGATTTTCGATTCTCGATTCAAAATTATTTGATTGACAAATGATTTCTGCTTCAATTTACAGATATGCACAACATTGTCATGATCTACTCCAGCCTGCTTTGCAAGACAAAATGACAAATACAGACATTAAAGTATCTTTTTTTGTTTTTTTTTTGTTTAAACATTTATTAATTTTGTATTGTAAGTGCCTTTTTCCACAAAAAGAGCATGTGGGCTACAACTGCCTTTTCCCTGTCTTCTTCATTTCTAATTTAGATAAAATCGATTTTTGAATATTAAATATCGATTCGACTCGATTAATAAATGAGAATCTTGATTCTTTTATGAATCGATTTTTTTGGCACACCCCTACTGGGTACTATGGCCAAAAAATATAACATTCTCGTTTTTGATTTTATTTTGGACGATTTTGATTTTAACAGATTTTAATCAAAGTAATAAACCCAACAAAGCAATTATTTACATTTTTCTTTCGAAAATAAACCCTGTGCAAAATTCTTATTTTAAATGATTTTAAATACATTTTCACAAACCACATTCATAATTTGTGCAAAAAAAATATTCATATCTTGTGCATAACTTGCTTAAATGCCACAATTAAGTAGTACGTATTGTAAGCACATCTTTTAAATCTGTCCAGAATTCTGCCACTTGTGCAAAATTACAATTCACAGTAACGTTTGGATACAATAACGAAAAAATAACATCTTTTGTCTTAAAAACCCCAAAGAACACAAGAGTGTATTTATTTATATGCACCTCAATTTCACGATTTAGCTTATTTTCAATTATTCGATTCTTGAAATGCTGTTTAATCAAATTCATTCGATTTATTACCAAGCCCAAATTGACTTCAGCACATCATAATCATGATAACTAATATAGAAAATGCATTGATTTTGTTCCAATGGATCAGTAAAATATGGTCATCATTTTAGCCCATGACTTGTATTCAAATCACATGACACACAAGTGTCGTCCCCAGCTGTTGGAACAATTAAATGTTTTTTCATGGAAAGAGGGTGATTCTTGTTGTGTATGAAGGAGGAGTTGGGGGTCAATGAAGGCATCTTTGTAAGCCTTGCATAAGATACCAGTGTTTGCCTTATTGGTGTAAAAAGGCAGCGTGTTTCAAATGTGAGGATCCTTTATGGAAGACCCTTTTGATGGAGACTGAGCTCGTTTGTGTGCTCTTTAATGGTGTGGTGATTGTGCGCTGACCTCACAAACCGCGCAATTAAATGCACAAATGAGTTTCCTGTTCTGTTTCATTGTCATCTGGTACACAAACTCGCACACTGTGCGTCAGCAGCCAATTACAAACAATTACCAACTGCAAAATGCGCACACCAAGAATGGCAAAACGTGTTTGAGAAATGTAAAAAAATTAATGTGACTTACTGTGTTTAGGAAGCTTCACAATTTTGGCAGAACAAAGAAATGAGGGATGGGGTCTTGTTACTTTCCCCACCCTACAAACCACCTGCTCTCACCGTGCTAAATATCAGCAAACAAAGCAATTAGGCTACAGATGAGCAATTCTGATGCTCATGACATTAAATATCCTATTACTGTATTAAAACAGACAATCTGTACAATATATGAATGTAAATGTCAGCTTTAGGGAGTGGCGGGGAGTACAATCGCGCCAGACAAAGAGGAAATTGGTCAGTTTAAAAAAAGCGTGAGTAATGCTGATGCCTGTTGCCATGGTGATTTGGGTCAATGAACGGTTGCTATGGTTGCCTCCCTACTTGGAATTCCGAGAAGGGGATATTTTGACGCGTGTGCAGTGACAGTCTGAACTTGAAAGTGTGTAATTATAAATGAGGATGTACCATGCGTGTGCGTTCGTGCGTGTTTCTTTCTTTCTTTCTTTCTTTCTTTCTTTCTTTCTTTCTTTTGTGAACAATCTTGGCCTGTGGACCAACACACATGATTCCTGATTTTTAATTCAATCCTTTAAAAATGACGCTCCATGAAAATAAAATACTCTATCAACTGCTTGCAAACGCTCAGCAAAAGTTTGTCATTTTAATTATGATTATTATTATTATTATTATTATTATTTTTAAATTCATCATTTAAATCAGCCTAAAAAGATAAATAAACAAGTCTGGCCATAATCTTTCCAAATGTCACAGTTCATTGATCCTCCTGAGCTGAGACATGAAAGCATTGCAGATGTCAATGATCTGTCTGTCAGCAGAAGAACACTGTTACTGAATTTGATGCAAATGTTGATGTTTCTACCGCACAGTTTTGGCTCGACTCGCCTTGGTTTGGCTCGGTTGATTTTCTAATTCCAAAAGGTTCATCTGAGAAACCATGTCACATGAACATAAGAGATAGATAGTTAAATAAAGTAAACCCCATAAATTCTTAAAAAAAACCCAAAAAAAACAGGCGTTTTCCATGAAAAATTTGGTTTGCGAATAACTCATTCACTGCCATTGACGGAAAAAGACGTCAAATGATGTATTTTGGCTGGGCTGGCAGTGAATGTGTTAAATATTGAAAAAAAAATATTCGACTAGAGATTAAGTTTTTTATTTTTTATTTTTATTTTTTATTTATTTATTTTTTTAAACAATTTAGCATGATGGGCAGGGGCCACATGCTAGTTGCCCATGCCTGATATACACCCTCACCACTCTCAGGCTAAGCTACGCTAGTCTAGGTGCCGGGGTCCCTTCGAAGGGCGACCGACGCTATTGCAGAATATCGGCGGGTGCTGCAGCCGGATCCGCTGGGAGGACCTGAAGCACATCAAGTCACCAGCGCCTGATGGTGGTGGGGCTTCCCGGATGCTCGTCAGTGAAGTGTAGCGGGGAAGCATGCAACGCATCAATATCCTTTCCACCACACAAAATGCTCACTTTGCACACCGTGCAAGTCGCATCATCTCTGCTTTCCACATAAAAGATTATACTTCCAAAGCCCACTCAACGGCATTCGGCCAATGGTAACTGGAGCAAAGTGACGCCATGCCGCACGTTTAGCTGTGTGGAAAAATGAGGTCTCACTCTGTGCCACCGCGTAACTCCAGATTTAATAAAAAAGTTATGAAAATAAACTCACATATTTATCATATTGATCTACTGAGTCAGATGATAAATACTGATAGATTAAAAATGCAGGGATTACACATCCGAAACTGTTGGAAATACAGTGAGCGACGTATCAATAAACAAATGTGCATAACTACTGTTTGTATTTTCGGTTAGATATACTGTACAGTAAATGCTGCATTTCTGTTATGACTAAGATTTCTTTTGCTGGCCCACTCTATTCAACATAGTCGCATGTGTCGAGTCAGTCAATGTGTAACAGACACAAACCATTTCATCTCATGGATTCATGGCTGATGTCCTGTTGCATGTGAGTATTTTTGCCGCCGGGCCAAAGCTTGGCTGGTATCAGAGGCCCTGTTGTTCCTGCTGCCCCTGTCCCTCTAGTCCTTGAACCGATGCTGATGTGGATGGGATGTCGTGTGACACATCGAGTCTGCAAGACACAGCGGACTCGGTGTGTAGACTGCAAGACATGATGTGTGTGTGTACACTAATGTGAAGAGATGCGAGAAGATATCCACGCAAGCGTCATGCAGGAGGAGTACGCACACGGAGTGGCAGGACCAGAATAGACTGTGAATGGTTGTTGGGTCTGATGAGTGTGCACGTGGTGCGAGGGCACGTGAAGCTCCCCTCCCCCATTGCCGATGTTGTTCGACCCTCTACTGTACGTTACCGCTGGCAACAAGCATTTGCCCATCCCCCTTCGCACTGGGCTGGTCAACTGCGTCATTGTCACCATGATTGTTTAGAAGCTTAGGTTATTCCTCATTTACTTGTGGACACACAGGTGTGGGTTTTAAGTGTTGTGACTTGTGTTTTAAAGTAGCCACATGCAATAATATCCCATTCATTTGCATTGTCATTTGCAATTGGACAGTAGGGAATCCAAATTGATTTGAAGCTAGATGTCAATTGACCGCTATATAGCTTAGCTAACGTCAACTACTTTTGTGTTAACTAGCAGGCAGCATTTTAGGTTATTTTTTAACACCGCAAAACTAAAACATACTCAGCCTTTTTATTTTTTATTTTTTTTTTATTTAGCATGGAAAACAACAGTAATGTTAGCCCATTAGCTTCTAGCACCGCTAGCTAATGTTAGTCAGGTAATAAAGTAATTTTGGCATTTGTCTTCTGATTGGCCACCTTCCAGAGGGTTTAAGACTTGCTGTCATTGGCCGACAGTAACACTTCATGGATCAGAGAAATGTTTAGTCTTCATCTGAGAGTACAAAAATAAAGGAGCGTTCGGTAATATACTCTTAAGTGTGTGCACTATACTGAGAGTATGTATGTTTGGTGAGGCAAAGTGCGCTCTGCTCCCAGTAATTTCTGAAGACACCAGTGTGTTGTGTGCTGTTAAGTTTGCTACAATAGCTAGTAAGTCATATATTTTACCGTTTAAATTTAAGATACAATTCGGCTCAGTGATGATGAACTCGCTAGCCCACACAGCAAGCTAACGTCAGCCAGCTTGACAAACACCACCTTAATTAAGAAAAGCCATAGACCTAGCGCCAGTAAATCGCAAACTACCGGGGGGGAAAAAAAAGTTCAGAACATTACCAAATAGAGAACTATCCATGGTACACGAATTGTGAATGACAGTGTTTATTATTACCCCCGTTAGGCCAAAACCCTCACATCTTGCCGTAGCTTACCGTTTCGATCTCCTCCTGCTCGACGCATTGGCACACAGTGTCCCCAGTCAGAGCGCCTAGTGTGCACACCGACACTCCATTTTTTATGCACTTTAAATTTATCAACAGCAAATTCAAGCAACACACTGATTTTCCGAACTTTCATAATGAACCATTTTGCGCCCGGACCGTATTTCCGAGCGTGCCCTGAATTAGTTGAGGAGCAGAATAGCATTTAGCCTTGCTAGCTTTGGCTATTCTGATCACCACTAGTCTTCTAAGCTACTCATATTAGCCATACTACTTGACTGACGGTGCAACATGAATTTCCACATCATACACATTACATTTATTCCGAAATAAATGGAGCATCACATCATGTATTAAAGCAGTGGAGGGAAAAAGGTGTAACTGACCATTATTATCTTTGCAGAAACTATTTTTGATTGAGGTGCACATAATGCTGTGGCTGGTTTAGCATCATTCATAATCATCCTTTAAGAATCAGTTGTTCTGATTTGAATCTCATATTATAGACAAAGACATGCATAAACAGGCAAGTCTGGTCTGAAGACATTTTGACATTTATTGCCTCGATTTCCATTTTGTGGAAAAAATGTTTGTGTCCGGAAAGCTCTTTGTGTACTTAACCTTGGCAGGCCTGACATCCTTCTAAGTGTACTTGTGGATACTGGATACACACGTGTTGAACGGTTACATTGGAGCCGGAACACAAACCACATTGAGGGTTGTCTGTATTGGCCTCATTGTTAGAATGTTGGCCGCCACCACCAGCGCATGTCTCATTGACAGTGCCGGTATGTGTGATACTTGATTTAATCATCACAATGAAGAGCAGTTTGACATTAGACGTGTTTGCTGCAAGCTATAGGGAAAACCATGCGGATGGGTTTGATTCACTGCTCGAGTGAAGAGCCGCAAATGATGTTTGGTTTAACGGTAGACTGTGCATATCAGCAGCAGTAGTGAAGTGCAACACACACAACATGCCTCCTGTGCAGACCACACACATGCTCACCCTGCTGTGTCATGAGTGTGTTGTTCTTAGGCAAATTAGATAAACACTTTGTGCACTTTTGCGCATCCACAAGCATTTCATTAATAAGTCCAGAAACAGAAAGCAATTGTGTGAAATTTGGAGTAGGTGAGTGAGCATTCACACTTTCTTGTTCTTGAGTTTGATAGCTCTGTTTACCCGTAAACTCTTTACCCATGTCTTGAATTTGCAAAAAAAAAAAAAAAAAAAAAAAATCATATTTTATTTTTGGACAAATGTGCAAAGTGGTAGACAAAACTGTTGGTGTTCAGTACCTCCAACAAGTTGAAGGACCGTTGCTTTGTTTAAACTTTTTCCAGCTCCACAAGTCAGATCTGCAATGAGGGTGTTGGCCGGTGTAAAAGAGTTGCAGATGAGTGTGGCTTTGCTATTTAATGGTGGTCCTCGAGGGTCTGCTGTTATGAGGGGCTTGTTCCAGCAGCTCATGCAGGGTGTGACGCTGAACATTGACTGGATCCGATTCAAATAAATTCCAGCTGATGTTGTCATTGTTGATTTCAAATAACCCCTAATGCATTTCACATCTTCAATAATGTTGATGCTTTTGCTTTTTTGATGTTTTGTTTTTGAGACCTCTGCGATGTTTGTTTTTATGTGTGACGAGACAAAAGTCTGAATATTGTTAAGTTATCCATGAAACAGATGTTGACGAAAACCTACGTGTGAGTGTTTCCTTTGTGTTTACGAATTCTGAACCAAGGCTCTGTATATCTGCATGAGGTCATTCATTGATTTTACAGCTGGGCCATAACCACTAATCTTAATCATTGGGATTAATGCGCAAGTCTGTGAAACCGTGATGTGTGGTGTCTGGTTGCAGCTTATTACTCAGAAGGGATGAAATGCTGTCAGCACTTGCATGTTTGCTAAAACAGCAAACAACACAGTCGTCAGGCTGCTTCACAGCGTTTATTCTGCGACTTAATTTGCTGCAGATATTACTGAAAAGGATGATGAAATATGATATTCTCATCCTGGAATCGTCACTGCACATTTGGAATGAATGAGCGCATATTTTGAGGTTTTACCTCCCACATTTCCAGCCACTTTCACTGCCTTTGGGCATGGTGTACCAATACTTGTGTTCTTATAATAATGGTACATTTCTAGGACACTCATAAGTGTGTGTCATTAGTTCAATAACTTTTTTTCATTCTTGTCTTAGGGCCGGCATCGATGATGTGGAGACAGACGTGGTGGAGATCGAGGCAAAGCTGGACAAGGTATGGATATATTTTTATTTTTTTTGTCCCACTGTACAGTATTACTCAAATATGTTATTGTGTGACTGAATCATAATGTCTCACTAAAAAATGCCATCAGTGCTTCGATGTGTGAGCTCTAATTGGTTTTCTTTGTTTCACTCGATTAAAACCAGATGTGCGCTGCTATGTCCAAATGGCTCGCGCAAAGCTAAAAAACACAGAGCACACTTCAAAGTGACGTATAGAAACATTACTGTCGCCTGCTGTGGCTCCACTGCCTTTTCTGTCCGTGTCAACGATTTAACATATGCTAAAGTAGTTGAATGTTTTTATAATGTATAGATGTGTAGCGCTCGTCATAAATAAATGTTGGATTGTTTAAAAGGAATCTTGACATGTAGAATACATTTCCCAGTGAATTATTGTCATGTTGTGTTAATTTAATATAGTGCTCTATGTAAAGTTAAGGTATGTGACTAATTGTCCCCCTGGGAGTCTCAGAGCTGAGGTAATGCCTCTTTAGATAATCTAATAGATTTTTTTGAGTCAGATTGTATTAACTATATTACGTCATGAGTCTGTTCTCATGGTAATTTAGTATGACACCATAATGCACTACAATTTGTCAGTAAAGGAACTTGAAAAAGCTGTTTTTTGTATTATTTAACTTCATTGGAGGTGGAGGAAAAAGATAGACCTCTATGGCCATAATGAAGCTTGTGGAAGAAATTGACACAAAGAATTAACAGTTGGGATTTTAATAGACTTTATTTTAAACAAACAAACAAACAAAAAAAAAAAGCCTTTATAATAATACCATATGTTAATATGAGCTATGGCACATAAATGGATAAAAAGAAAAGTTACCTATATCATATAAATCAGTAGGCTATGTGCAGTTTAACAATATAATATCAAATCAGTTGAAAATAACTCACGGGGTCCCCCAAGGGTCGGTGCTGGGCCCTAAATTATTCATACTGTATAATAATGATATCTGCTCTGTCTGTAGTTTAAAAAAAAAAAAAAAAAGTTCTATTTGCTGATGACACAACTTTATATTGCTCAGAAAAAGAAAGAAAATCTTGCGCAGTTTGTGAGTACTGTGGAAAAAAGTAAACATATTAAAAACTGGTTTGAAACAAACAAAAATATCCAAAATTTTAGGTTAATTCTCCTAAATAAGGAATCATTATACACATTATACTGCTTAACTCATTCACTGCCAATGACGACTATAGACGTCAAAAATCCAAGCAAACAGCCAGTGCAAATTTTGACAAGAAATTTGAATTTAGTTTTAGTTGTTCATTGTTTTCATTCATAGTTATTAATCCTCGCTGTTATTAATAACAACGATGACAACAATTTCATTGCTAAGTGCTACCATCGTGCATAGTGACCGGTCTTGGTCTTACTGAGACCACAAACTGGGTCTCGACCTCCAGAAGTCAATTTAGTTGACGAAAATTGCTCCTTATTTCAGTCAATTAAAGTTGGATTAAAACTCAAATACAATCAGGTGACTAAGTTATGACTAAGGCTTTAATTAAATTTAGTCAGAAGACTATAACTAAAATTAAATGAAAATTTCTTTTTTTTTAATTAAAATTTTAATTTCAAATTTTCTTTCTTTTTTCTTTTTTTTTCCAAAATTAACACTGGCTGTTTGCTTGGATTTTTTACGTCTATAGTTGTCATTGGCAGTGAATGAGTTAATATTACTGACATACCTGAAAATATGAAAATATAGGGTAATACATACAAAACTAACATTCAGTCCATTTCCAAGCTACAGAAACGAGGTATACGAGTAATTAACCGTTCTATTTATATAGAACCAATCAATGCATTATTGATTAAATTCTGCAACTTAGCCGAACTCAAAACAGCACAACTAATGTACAAATTAATACAATAATCAACTTTGCCACAGCATCTAGAGGCTGTTCGAGATCAGGGAGGGTTGCTCATAGAACTTAAGGGGCACAAGTCACTTAAAAAAAAAAATAATAATCCAAGGTAATAACAAACTTAAAGCTAATGTGTGTTCGGTAAAAGGTATTCATTTATGGAACAATTATGAAATAGAATTGAAAAAGTGTGAATCACTTGCTGTGTTCAAGAAGAGGTTTACAACTACTGTGTAGTGTTAGAAAAATATACAAAATAGGTATTAACATGAGCATAAACTTGTTTGTTTTTGTTTTCATTTTTTATATATTTGATATATTTATTTTTGATATATTATTGAAAATGAATAACCTACTAGTCTACTGACGAGTAATATTGTGTAGGACTAGATAAGTTCTTGTACTTCTTCCTACTCCCTTTGAGCATGTAAACATGCCTTGAACTATGTGTTATGTGCTGAGGTTGGTTCCCAAAAAACAAGATTTTAACTATTTATTCACATTGAAAGACGTGGAACAAACTTGACTAGACGAGAAACAACAAGAGTTGCACAGAGGAACAGAGGTAATAATCTGACAAAAACACATATTTCTCAGACAGTGAATCGATCTGATTGGTTGTGGCTAGACATGTGGGTAACAGGACTGACATGGAATTATCTGATTGGCTGTTGACTAGATAAAGAGATCATAGATTCTTGACATCACATAGCGTATTACCAGTTGAAACTAGTTGCTGTTACATGCTGATTGCATCCCATCACACAATTCTCCTCTGAGCAGGTTGGGACCCTCCATTGAACTTTGAATGATGACCTGAGTCATGGTGGGGTTTCCATTCGGGTCATTTGTTCTGGCAGCAGGAGGTCCTCGCACTGCTTTGACGGGATGACCTCACACTGCCTGAGGGTATTCCGACAGCACAGAAATCTAAATTAGAATAATATGGGATTAATGGGAATCAATATGGGTGGCTTTTCTTTAAGATTTGTGACTTCTAAAATTACTAAAAATTGACCAGTTGGTAATTCATGCACATTGCACATACACAAAAGGGCCATTTCTAATATGTCACTTAATAACCAAAGCTTGTACCGTTTCATACACATTTCTCAACTCCCATTAGTGCATTACAATTGGAAGTCGAGGTTCTCCATTACATTGTTGCCGTTTTAGTCAATTAACACAACCTACTTTGTCTGATTTGAGCAGATGTAGCAATGTGACTCCCAAGTGGACCCCTGTGGTTCTTTCAGCCATTTGTTGACAAGCTGACACATATATGTGTGCCTGTAATGGCCATGCTCAGACCCCCGGGGGCTCGAACAAGCACACGATGAGCTCACATTCAGCCACCCCACCTCACTGACAGATATGTTGTGAAAGAGCAGGCCAGGAATCCACGCAATGTTGTGTGGATTCAGATCTAAACAATGACCCATGTACATTTAATATTAATGATTTATGTCTGATGCTCATTTTATGTATATATACATGTAAGATCTAATTAGGCATTGCAACTTACACTTATTCCATGACTGGCCAATGCTGCTTGTCCGTAAGCAGCCACCAAGCTACAGTTACAGTTACAGTATATTCACATTGGCTTATGCTGACGAGCTTTTTCAATAAATGACATGATTAAAGGTTTTATTTACTCCTTCTGCGCAGCTCTCAAATTCTCACCAACACACTCTTTCCAAGTGCTAAAGACTGTCCCATTCTGGTGCGTCATATTACCCGCAAAGTGGGAATGCATAGTTCACACACCACTCTTGTGCTGTCTGCACCCCATAATTTACATGTTTACACCCACAAAGACAGCTCCCTCATTTGCGATTTAGCATGTGATGGGAACATTTTGCCGAGTTATTTAACTGCCTGAATTCCCAGTGTGGAATTTCCTAATCGAAATCTTTTCTTGGGAGAATTTTTTTTTTTCCTCCTAAAAAAAAAACCATGTAAAATTGTAGCAGTCTAATAATTAATAATTAATGGAAAAGTGTCAATATATATATATATATATATATATATATATATATATATATATATATATATATATATATATATATAAACAAAACAAAGTAGTCCATCTGTTCAGTTTGCCGGAAATGAATTCCACCATGAGGGGAAAGAAAAACACATGGTAGTGAAAAAATGAGTAGGCAAAGAAACCACCTCAGCGACCCAGTATGCTTATAAATGTTTACGACTGTCGCTTTACACTCTTCATCTTTCAAATGACAACCACAAGTGAGTGCCTGAAAAGAACGTCAAATGGAATGTGCAGGATGTTGAGCATGTACTGTTTACACTTACACGTTCATCCTTCACTATTGGTGCAATGGGCTTGAAATTATGTTAATTGTATGAAATGTAGCACTTAGAAGAAAAATGATGAAGGTTGGTTATACTGAAAAAATGACATGTTTCTTCAGCCATTCACATTGCTTCATCATAGCATGAAAGATATCTCGAAATATATATTGGTTGTAACTTGTAACAAATAGAGTATGTGGGTATTGACGAATGGGAAAGGCTCCAAATAAGCGGTTTCACGATTTAAATGTTGTGCCTCATTTAAAACACTGAATAGCAAAAATGAAAATCAACTGTCGAGACGGTCCCAGAAAGCTTTGCTGGCTTGGACGCATGTGCATTGCTCACGTCAACGAGCGTACGCCGCACTAGCTAACTAGCAACGAGCTTCAGCTGGCTACTAGTGCGAGTAAACTTGTTGCGGAGTCGCTAAGTCAGGAATTATCGCCTGTGTTGGCGAATAAATTACACTTCTGACAAGAATAGTTCTCACGAAAGGTTTGAGGAAAGACAAAGAAGCCATGCTAATTGCTAAGCTAACCTAAGGTTTACAATGTACGCTTTTCACAGGAGTCTGCCTTGCTAAAACACATACAACCTATTCAGAAATACTAAGGTTAAACTGAAATTTAGATTTGTGTTTGAAGTTGCTCCACTGAAAAGACAAGAAAATACAGTTTGTTGATATAAACAATGAATTTAAGAAATTAAAAAAGTTATGTAAAAAAAGTGTTAAAACCCTTGCTTCAAATACCTGAGATTAACCTGAAAAAATGCTCCTCAAAATTAAGTCAGAAAATATATATATATATATTTATTTGGAGTCTTGTGGAAAAAAATTTAATTGACCAAATTTGGACACAGTAATTTCAGCCCAACGGTGATATGTCATTTGGGTTGCACCAGAGTCTTTGTCTGCACTGGCCTCAATTCAGACGTGTTTTCTTTGTAACTGCCAATCTATCTAAGCTTTGTTTGATTTATGTAATCACTGCGACTATTATTATCCCTGTGTCGCATTGTGTAAAGCGTGAGACTTTTTAAATAGAACGCACCTTCAATGGGTTTTTAAAATGTCCACTTTTTGTATTTGCTCCTCTCAGCTGGTGAAGCTATGCAGCGGTATGATCGAGGCCGGCAGGGCCTACGTCAGCGCCAACAAACTCTTTGTGAACGGCATCAAGGACCTGTCCCAGCAGTGCAAGAAAGAGGAGATGGTATCGGTGAGTGAGCGCACGACACACAAACATACAAACTCCAAATGTAGGCCGGGGTCACCTTCTCGTAAGTCTGACTCTAACAGGACATTCCGGCGGTTTCCCCACATGAATCAAACAAGTTGAGCTGTATAAACAGGATTGTCTAGACACGGAGACGTCCAGCTGTCGTAAGCATGACACGCGACCGCATACGGACAGGAGATGTTTGTGCTTACACGGCTGCAGGCGGAGACATCAGAAAGTGGCGCCTCTGTTTTAGGAAAATCTCTTGAGGATTATCTCTGCTGTAGCCGTTAAATCAATCAATGCTTGTTGCATGTGAAATGTGTTTTGTGTATGCAGGACTGCCTTGAAAAGTGTGGCGAAAGCCTCCAGGAGATCGTCAACTATCATATGGTGAGAATTGCATTTCATTTATAGCAGACTTCAGCTTTTACCTCAACAATATATATTTTAAAAAAAAAACTTGAAAAAAAATAGTTTAACTCAGAAATCCCAAGTCAATTGTACGTGGAAAGTTTTTATTAAATTATACCGGTTTATTTATAAAAAAAATAAATAAAAAATAGCTACTCAATGGTTGACGAGCGAACCCACTAACTTCAGGTTGGGAGACAGCCACTCTACCACCTGAGCCATGCTGCTCCTGCTATGTGTTATTGCTGGGGTCAGGCAGAATCCTTGTACCTCCAAGAGACCCGTTTTTGGTCTCATTTTGGACACACCGGCAATGCAGTATAGTGGTAAACAGCAAGAGTGGCACAGCTCAGGTGGTAGAGTGGCTGTCTCCCAACATTAAGGTTTGAGTAACTTTTTTTAAAAATAAACAATAAAATAATAATAATAAACTTTTAATGAACTCCTTAAAACTCCTTGTAAAAATGTACTTAGCATTTCTGAGTGAGAGAATGTTACTAGTTTGTTTTTCCCAGTAAATATTACTCCTTTACTCCAAGACATTGACTTCCGCCTTGGCTCACCATTTCATAGAACACTCACACACTGTTGTACACGTGACCTTATTCAGTGACAGTGGATGTGTGCACATTCATGTGTCTGATTCAAAACACATGCTGCCCTTGATGTGTAACGTAACTAAAATGTACATATTGCTCACACATGCTGTAAAACACACTCACAATCGTATTTTGGACTTTTTGGTATGACTCAGGACAGATTTATGTGCCAGACAAAGCATAAAGTGTCACTGTGGGAATGTGGTGAATTGTGCAATTACACACAACAAATGGTGTACAGGTGATCTTTTAATATTAAGGTAGGAACCAGATGTTGATTAGTGTTAACTGTTGATTACGATGACATTCCTTTTATTACTCTATAGGAGGATTTTGTCTTCTGCTTTATTCCAATTGACAAATACTCTTCCCCACCTGGTGTATTCATTGTCCACTCTTTGTCCTTGTTCTGTCCTTCTGTTATTAGCATACTGTTGAAGGGCGTCGCTAGCTAAACTCTCTTTTCGCTTTTGATTCATCTCTTTCACTCCCTAATGGTCAATCCTGTTTGACCTCTCTAAGCTTTTCAAATCAACTCAATGTGTGCTGAAGACAAGATGATCCATCAGCGCAGTTTGGTTTAATCGCTCTTTCTGTTTGGTGTAACATTGGATTTAATGGGGTTGTTGGTGTCAGTGTCTTCTGTGTACCATCTTCAGGCCACTCGTCCCCTTTCCTGAACCCTTGAATCATGCTAATAGCATCAGTACATAAAGACAGAAAGTCCTCTGATGTTCTGTAGTTTGTAGTTGAGTTTTGTGTGGTGGCGGTGGCGGTGGTAATCTCTTTCAGCTACTGGTAGTCACATTTATGTTACAGCTATTATAAATGAAATTAATGCTTATTCAAAATGTAATTACGACTACTCAGAAACATGTTATTGACGGTGTAAATTCACATTAGTTAAACTTAACTTTAAATGTTAAATCCGCTTTGCACTGTTCACATTTAAAAATGATAAATTTAGCCGTAGAAAATAATGGTAATGTAATTCACATATTCCAGGGTCATCTCAGGCTGTTCAGGGGATGTTTTTAAGGAAACAGATGATGATGATGATGATAATGATATTTTGAAAACATCGATAGTGGCTAAACTGAGATCTTGTGGTGTGCCCTGAGGCCGCATGTGAGTCGCTGAACATTCTTGTGGAGCTTTTTCTGAAAACTTTGGCTAGTTTCTAAGGTGTACACCCTTGCCAGTGCTTTTGCTATGCTCCCCCCGGAAGAAGAAAATATTTTGCACCTCCCCTCACCCACATCTTTCCACCGTGACTATAAATAGTATCATTTGTCAATAAAATCGTTTTAAGTACACCTCTGCAGAAGAGCGATTACACCTTGTGCACTCATTGACAATGACAGTGCCACACTGCCACCTACTGTAGTGGATGTGCAATTCCATTTCATTCTAGTACGGCAAAAGAAAAAAAAACATTTAAAAAAAATATATTGTTGTAACATATTTTGAACTTTGGACATGATCTGTGCTGCCTGGATTAAACTACACTGTGTGTGCAATTCTTAATAATTTTGACCGCAAGAAGTGCAATCCAGATGGCCAACTTTGTGGCTGATCCTTTTTTCCCTTTTTGTCATAGTTTAGGAACCGACTGAACTTTATGAATTCTGCTCATATCGTAGTATATTAGAACATATGGTATTTGCTTGTCAGCAGCTGTTGTGTATTCTTGGACTGCTGCGCGACGTCCGAAATAACAAGCAGGGAGGGTCTTTGAACGTGACACGAGTGTTTGGAGGCAACCCCAGTAGACATGATGATATGTGGGGGTCACGCCCAACAGGACACCATAATCCAAAACAGGTCTGGGTGGAACTTTTGTATTACTAGTGTTACTTCAGAATGAGCCTGATGGAGCTGCTTTAGATTTCAGAGTGGGTTGGCATTGGCAACCTCACCACTGTGGAAAGTACCAAGCATTCCCAGCACAGCACTAATTGTCCCGTAACTTGAATTGAGCTCGTTATATTGCCAGACAATAGAATAATAACCTATTTGCTGAGCTTTGTAAGAAAATCAGGAAACAGACATTTCAAGTTAACACAAGTAGTCCAAAACAACATGTAAAATTGGGTTATTTGGTAAACAGAAGTTGTATTGTCAAGCATTTCGAACCGCCCCAACACATAAAGCTGAGCTTGTTGACCGGGTTACTCATTGCAACAGTTACCCTGTAATGCTGTTTTCCCACCATTTGGAACATTTGCTTCTGACGTTATTTACATTTTTCATCAGGACTTAACTGTATTAACAATGTCAGTGCATTTCTAATGCTAGTGTGCTGATCTTGTAGCCTATGGCGATTGAATTGGATGTGGAATACAAACAGGCAGGAGTATTGCTTTGAATACACAATTCACCAGTCACAATACTACCTGCACGATCTAATGACATCACTGTCATAGGTATTATTGAATAATATGCTTATTATTGTAAACATGGAGAACTGCATACTGCATTACACCGAAAGGCACTTCTAATACAGTGACAAAACAAAAAATAAAACTTAACAATCCAATAAAACAAAGAGTGACAGATGAAAAATTTACTTGAAACCTTAAAAATGTTGGATTTTTTTTTTGTATAATTACATCCTGTAGATGACCTCCTACTGTATGAATCAATTGAAATCTGCTGTTCAGATTCCTCATTGACCTCTGCGACATCTCAGCTGGGATTCCGTCGTTTGATTGTAAATGACATGTTTTAAGGTTTCAATTACTATGAATAAATAAAATGTTTTGCTCATCACGTTTCGTTTTATTGGATTGTTAAAAGGGTACTTTGTTTTGTTTTGTTTTTGTCACTCTGTATTTTTTTCTTAAACAAAAAAATAAAATAAAAAAATAGTATGATGCAAACCTTTAGATGTCACTTCCCTGAACAACTTGCATACACATCATTACACACGTTTGAAATCTCTCCAGTGTAGTATGCTATGCACCAATGTGCTTTCTTCGTCTCCCTCACGTCTCCTCCCTCCTCCCTTCATGTAGAATATAGTTTCTTCCAAAGGGCTACAGGTTTATATTGCCATCTTGTGGTCAAATGAGAAACACCAGCTTGTGCCACCACTGCAGTGTTTCCCAACCTATTAAACTAGGACACATATTTTACTCTAGAAAAATCTCATTGCACATCACCAAACAAAAATGTATGTATACTAGAGTAATGATGATTTGAAATTGACTAGTTCAATACAAAACTATTATTTTTTTCTATGAACGACAACAGGTAAACACAGGTTGAATGTAATTGATTATTTCCTTCTGTCTTTTCTGCAGATTTTGTTCGACCAGGCTCAGAGGTCAATCAAGCAACAGCTTCATGCTTTCATTAAAGAGTAAGTATTCTATCTAAAGGAATCATACATTTCCATATATTGTGAAGTTGATAAAAAGGATTAACAGCGTTAAAAAAAAGGGTGTGAAACTGTGACTGAAGCTACAAAATGTTGTTTGTGGTCCAATTATGAGGTCCCACATAACTTTTGCACCCATTCACTGTTTTCATGCCATTCAATGTGACTGTAAAGCTCCAGTGACTTGAACTGCGTCCTGTTTCTCTACTAGTGACGTGCGCAAGTTCAAGGATACCAAGAAGCAGTTTGATCGCGTGCGAGAGGACATGGAGCTGGCTCAGGTGAAGAACGCGCAGGCCCCCAGGAACAAAGTCCACGAGGCGGAGGAGGCCACTCAAGCGCTCGTCCTCAGCCGTAAAGCCTTCAGGCACCTCGCGCTGGACTACGTTTTGCAGGTGGGCTCGTGCAAACTGGCATACAAAAAGTGTCCACTAGATGGCGCTAATGCTTCACAGCTACTCAACTTAAATCCATGAATCACTTTAACTTGCAAAATGCAAGATAGGAGGCACAAATTTAAATCTGCTGCATAAATTAACGTACTGTTATTTCCTTGTTAGATTAATGTGCTTCAGGCTAGAAAGAAGTTTGAAATTCTGGATGCGGTGAGAAACCCACCTTCCATATTCATCACTGTACAGTTAACTGCACATGTTTCTGTAATGTTACTTGAATGCTTCTCAACCTGTGCAGATGCTCTCCTTCATGCGTGCCCAGTACACACTTTTCCAACAAGGCTTCAACATTCTGGATGAGATTGACCCCTACATGAAAAAGCTGGCTGCCCAGGTGAGGAAAACCAAAAGTAGCTCACATACATATTACACATACTACGCACGTGACAAATAGCAACACTTTCTCTGATGTCAAAGCATCTGCTGGTTATTTCAAGTTTCACCTTTGGCTTCCATTTCCGTGTGCCCGTCTCATTTGCTCTGCTCTGCTTTGTGCAGCTGGATCAGCTTGTCATCGACTCAGCAGTGGAGAAGAGGGAGTTGGAGCATAAACATGCCCTCATCCAGCAAAGAGTGAGAGAACAACACTTTTCAAATGCAAATTCTGTTGCATTATGTTATGTTATATTAATAGTAGTAGTAGTACAGCAATTATCACCTGATATATTGCAGATTTTTCTGTTAAATATGTTCACTGTTTAAAAGTACACGTTTCAGTTAGTAGTATAACAATTATAAGTATTTAAAACTTAAACATTTACAATATGTTGTATGTGACCTCACTAGTCTAAACATTACATTTATTGAATATGAGTTATGAAGCAAAATCCCGGGCGTTTTTATCCATCTGAGGGGGCGGGCATTTTGCCACTTTTGGTCAACTGAAGATGACATCACAGTGGCTCAGGCAACGACCAATCACAGCTCACCTGTTTTCTGAAGCTGAGTTGTGATTGGTTGCTAACTCAGACCTGAGCAACTGTGATATCATTTTCACTTGACAGCAAGTGGCAAAATGGCCGTCTTCTGATATTGATAAAAACTGCTGGATTTTGCTGCTTAACTCATATTCTACTAACATAATATCAACCAGAATGCCGTATTTAGACTAGTGGGGCTGCATAGTACAGGCTGCATAGTACATAATGAGCTTTTAGACTTAGTATAAGATGTAAGTCTGTGGGTATTTTAAAATAAGCTTTTTTTTTTCCAGATGGTCTCTCTTTTCATAACTTTTCCCCTATCAGGAGTGGGAGTCTGAAATCTAGCTCACATGATTAAGAGCACAGACAATATCTTTCAATCTATTTTTACACTTGGCAAAAAAAAATAAAAAATCCCTCCAATTTTGGTTTCTTTACATTGAAAACCATTTGATGTCAAACATATACTGTGTATATATACAGTATACGTATCCATCTGGATCTTTTTACACAGAGTCTTGAGATTTCTCAATAATGGCTTTGCATCCTGAGTTATCGTCCCTTCTGGTCTTTTTTTAACTAATTGGTCAACTTGAAATAGAAAAGCAGCTCCCACCGAGGCAGTTTGATCTATTTGCTGGGTCAGGCCGCGGAATAAAAGCTATTCTTTGCTTGGCGATGCCTCACAGAGATAATCCATCTGTTGGACCAGTAGATGCCAACAACTTTTCTGTTTTTCCGCCTGGCTTAGCCCGTCCCTCTGATCAAATTAGCTGCCAAGTGAAGGCTTCTTGCCAGACGTGGCGAACATAACTGTTTCTGGCTTTCATCTAAGCTCAGATGAACAGAACACCATAAAAACAGGAGCTCAGAACATTCAAGGAGATTCTCCCATACTTTTGTAAAAAGGAACGTAGTTTTGGAAGATATTGAAAGATATTAAGACTTGTCTTAGTGATTTAAATATTTGAAGAATCAAAATATTATCTAATGCAATGTTTGTGTTTCCCTCCCTCTGCCTTCAACTGCTCGCATTCTTCTTCAGACTCTGATGCAGGTGAGTTTGTATTGCTTGCTACACACATACAAGTTGAACAATATGGGGCCCCGTGTTTGTCTGTCGGGCCATGAATCTCTTCAGACATTTCGGACAGACATTTTAGTGCTTACATTTGTGTTTCCGTTTAATTTTGTCTGCCAGAATTTAATAGAAGTCAATGTGATGAATGTGTACTTTTGTGTCACAACATTCCCAATGAAACGGTCTTTAGCGTTCTTCTTTGGCAACATGATTTCACCGAACGTGTGCTTGGCATGTCTGCCTGCTGTGGTGGTGATGTGTGTGCGTTTCTCTCACACATGCAGAGGCATAAACACACCATCTGCAACAAACCCATTGATTCAGGTTTATGGTCATCACATGGTGGCTCCCTCCATAAACTTGCTCTGAATAGATCAGTCACTCAATCTGTTCTGCATCGGTAAACGACTACCAGCGCACACACACACATGCGCAAACGCATACTCACACACTTAATCGTGTCTTTGTGATGAAACTTTTTGACACATAGCATTTCCTAAATCTCTAACAATGACACAGCCAAGTGACTGATAGGGACCACATTATATTAAGAGTGTTTCCCAGCCTTTATTGAGCCCGTGCATACATTTTACGTCAAAATATCATAATAATCATACTCAATCATACACCAATCAAAGGGGATTCTTTCATTCCCTTTAAATGTGGTGGACTCAGGGTCCGGCATAGACATGCATGGCATCGTACTCTGTGTAATTGCAGCAATCTTTGCTTGAGTATAGCATTGTCACTGTTGTAGCCATGATGTGGCAACAGACAATATATTAAAATACAGAAAGAGCTGGTAATAACTTAAATATGTCGGTGGAACTCAGTATCTGTCAGGCTCTGCCCGCGGTCAAATTCACCAAAATTGTTTTAGACCAGAGTTCCAAACTGCGCCAAGACTTAGACGTGATCTGAGCAGATGTACACTGGAAAAAAATTGATGCTCATTTTTTTTTTTTTTTTCGTCAAGTGGTTGCACGAAATGAAAACATCTGCCTCCAGATACATTTTGAACTAAACTACACATCTTATTATTATTTTTATTATTTTTTTTTGCATCCAGATGATTATATATTTGTGTAATCACTTGATGAAAAAATAAAATTGAATACATTAAACAACATTTTTTTTCCCCAGTGTATGGTTAGATGTGTGATGGCCTTGGGGCCATTTGCAGCCCACTAATGAAAATGACATTTTCTTTTCATTTTCTACCACTATGATTACAAATAAATGTGTTTTAGATACTGCAGAGCTTTTTTTTACATATACAAATATTCAAGTTCTGCGATTGGCTAGCAACCAGTCCAGAGTGTACCCTGCCTTCTGCCCAAAGCCAGCTGAGATAGGTTCCAGCACACCCCGCAAACCTTGTGAGGAATAAGCGGTCAAGAAAATGGATGGTTGGAAATATTCAAGTTAACTATTTGCACCTAAAATAATATTTTTCATAACGCTGTAGTGAATAAATATAAATAATCTTTAGAAGCAACCCCCCCCCACCCCCCCTTTCTGCTCTGTATCAACATCAAAATTGTTAAAATACGACATTAATGACTAATCTTAAAAACAAACTATTTTATAAAATGCTGCTCAGGTGGCAGTTTTAAAAAATAACTGTAAAATACAAACAATTGAGTGTTTTTATTTTTATTTATTTATTTTTTTGCATGTTGAATACATTTAAGTTGAACATTTTTTAAGTGGCCCTTGCATCCTTTGATTTTTCTGTTTGTGGCGTCCGGAGGAAAGATTTTGGACACTGCTTTCTGCCAAAAAAATATGCCTGAAAATGTGGCAGTTCTTGTTACTATTTCTCTCATTTATTTAAAAGTAATCCCCTCATTGTTGGTTGGTGTTGTTGGCTCACAGGCTTAGTTATTATTATGAATCATTGTTTATTTCTTTTATATTTTTCCCGCAATTGATCAATCGGATTGTCCACTGAAAGAGCTGCTTCGCGCTGATCTGTCATAGTGCACGATAATGCAAAAGCTAATCCTGCTAAACCTCACAGATTGGGATTATGTCATCGACGGGAATGGGACTGTTTTCGTGAGTAGTACCGCAGCTGGCCTGACTCTCTGATGTGCATCTGTAGCTTGAGGCCTCGTAAATACTAGAGCACAGAAGGTCACTGGAGATTGCAGAGATGTGACTGTGCGCAAGTCTAGTTTTGACCCACTTCCGCCTCATGCTAGCCAAACGCAACAGATGGTATTAGCACACTTGAGTGTGAGGGCAAGTGAATTATAGTAAATGGTCCGGTGGCACTTTTATACGAGGAAAAGTGGAGCTGTACCAACCACTTAAGTAGGCTACATATCAGGAACACTAATACGTACTCTTCGTTTCCAGTGGCAGTGTTACAAACTGCACAGATTAAAACATTCCAACAGATATAAGGTAGATCAATAAAATCACTTCTTCCAGCCATTTGTTTTCCAGGCTTATGCTTCAGCTCTGTATTCAGTAAGTTTCATACTGAATACAGAGCTGAAGTACTTTATACTGTCAAGTATGATGCTCAAAATTTAGTCCAAAAAAAAAAAAAAAAAGCTGATCATGTGATGATCAACACCAGCGTTGGTTATATTCAGTAGTTGTGTCCAAATGACACGTAGGTGTCCAACTCGAGGCTCAGGGGCCAGTTGTGGCCCGCCACATCATTTTATGTGACCCATTAAAGCAAATCATGTGTGTCTACTTCACGTTTCTCTCCAAGGCTGTACCAAAATTGCATATTGCCTTAACTTTTACAAATTTCCTTTGAACGAAACCATAACTACACTGTGGCCTTGGATGTAAACGATTGACAGAAATTAGCACCCTCCAAAACAATAGCAGGAGAAACATCTGCAAAATAAAGTGAAAAAAATCAGCAGAGAATGTTCGCCACGAGCCATTAGAGACAATTTCCCTTGTGAAGGGAAATATCTTTTTTTAAACCTGCAGGAAGCCGCGAGACAGCCGACTTTGTGAATAATAGATTAAAGCTATTATTTTTTGATGGGCCGTTAAATCATTGCAGTAGATGAGAGGATTATGAATGTGCGTTCGGGCTCAGGTGTGAGGTGTGATGTCGCACCATTGTCAACAATATAAGTTGAAAAACGGGGTTGCAGGTGAGGGAATGCTGTCGAAATAAAGGCAGGTGCCTTTGCCATCATGTTTCTTATTGCTAAATTGGTGCTTGTTCCTCCCGTTTGTTCTAAACTCCTCCCTGCTGTCCTTTCACTGGCATCTTTTGTGTCCAGGCGACTTAATTGTGGCTCCCAGGGGATTGTTGCCTCACTTTGCTCTGCCTCCATTTTGCCAGCTTTGCAATTTTATTCGTGCAAGGCAGGTTCCGTAAGGTATATCCAGCCATCCATTTCCAGAACCGCTTATTGAAATCACCTGTAGCTAGCAAGAAGTTGTTCACCAATGCAAACAGCATCAATAATAAATTGTTATTCTCATAGTGTCATTTCCTAAGTCATTTTTGAACTTTTTCCAAAACAAGGAAAAAACCCACTTTGATTCCTGTTAATCCACACATACATAAGACAAACACAAGCTAGCACACTATTACTAAATAAGAATCTTTAAGTGCCTTAATTTAATAATAGTGCGTTTTCCCACTTCTTGGTTTTATTAAAAATATTTTATATCACAGTCTGTCACATAGCAACCATGTGGTGTGGTACCTTTGTGCCACTTGTGTGCTGCATTCTTCAGGTCTTCTGATTTAAGGTGGGAAGCGGAGGCTCCATGCCGGTGCTGGGGGAGTCATAATGTCAGCATGATTAGGCAGGAACAGTTGTCACATCCACAGACAGATGGAAAGCCGACTCGTCCATAAAAGTGAGGATGTAGCCGCGGGCTTGACAAAGGGAGGGGCGGCCGAAGAAATGAAATGTTTGATCCCCGCCCGTTTGATCCGGCAGCCGCGGCGGGGTCACGGGGGTGCAAGGACCTCACAGCTGTATGGAAATGAGCGCCCGTGTCACTTCCACACGGCGGGCCAGCGCGCACACCAGCGCGTGGAAGTGGAGGGACTGCACGTGTGGGCTGCTGTTGGCCTCAATGGACGAGGGTTGCGCAAGCTAACGATATCTATTTATTTATATATTTATTTATTTTATTTAACTTTTTAATTGAACTTCTTTCGAACATGCTGTTGGATGTCAATGTTGTAAAGATGAAGATACTTGGACGGCTGAGTTATCCACTGGTGAGGAAAGTTGGAATTTCCCGTATTTTTTTTTTTTTTTTTATTTTCCGTCGTTTTAGCTTGTAGTAGTGCGGGTTGGGAGTATGATGCTGCTTTTGGTTGGCACTTGCTTCACCTCCTCTTGTGGTAAATATCAGAAACTTTGACATCTGTGCTGACTTGTTTTGTCATATGTCTATGTTCAGGATTGCCACGGGTCATTACAAAGCATTAAAAGTTGATTTCGCTAAAATTAAATCCTTAAATGCCATTAAGAAGCATTAAATATGATATTGAGTCATTAAAAATTGAAATACAAGCTTTATTTTGCCTACAACCTTGTCTAAAGGAGTAACTATACAATTTAGCAATAATAAATATGATACAAATATATGTATTAATGTGGACTGGTGACTAAATGTAATTTACAATGAACAAAATGGCTTGGAGTCCACGAGTTGCTTCATGTTCCAGATACTAATTACTCTCCATTTGAAATGAAAAAATGTAGTGTTCTTGTTGCCAATGTCTAACATGAAGCACTAATGCCACCTAGTGGCAAATAAATACCACAAGACAAATCTATGACTCAGTGTTTCACACTCATTTGAATTGTAACTGTTAACTGTATCTTTGAGTTACTTACTGTAAAATTATTGTATAAATGTAAAAGATAAAACGTTTGTATTTGGTGCCCATTTTTGTTAATTGACAAGTTTGAAAAAAAAATCTATTTTTTGTACATTGAGAACGGATATGAGTAATTAACTTATGAATAATTACAAGTTAACTATGGAAATTGTGATTATGATTAAAAATGACTGATAGCCCTTATATATATATATATATATATATATATATATATATATATATATATATATATATATATATTTATTTATTTATTTGCTAGGCCACTTTTTCTGGTTCAGTGGTCATCACAACACATTAACTTAGTATTTATTAACTAAAAACATCGCCTAAAAAAAACGGGAAACCTGACCTTGTAGCCACCTTATCTTTTTTTTATCGGTCTCATTTTCTGTTGTTTTGTCGTCCACCTCGTTGAGCGAGTGGCCACCGGATTTAATTCCCTTTCTGTGGAATTGCAGCTTTTGTGTTGTCAGAAACTGAGAGGGCGACTTGTCAATTAGAAAGACGCAGGCAAGTCTGTAGCAATGTGGAAAGGTAACCTGAGCAACAGATGGCCTCGCATTCACCTCTGCACAATGGAGACTCCACCTGAACTGAGTGTTACCTCGTCATTTGAGTCACCCGGCTCTCACAATGGAGCCACTGTAGGAAATGGGCGCAACAGTTGCAACGTCCTCTGCCAATATGATTAGCATGTAATTGTTGTCTAAACATAGACTCCAAATGTGATCTTATCTCTTCTCTAAATCATCATTGCACTGAGAGTATTTAATGGATGACTATTTTTTTCCTTCCTCACTATCTGAGTCAGGAACATGACTCCAAACTTGAGCAATCATTTAAGGAACATGTCTCCACAGGACTTTTCCTACGATGACCCCAAGTTGGAGTTCAATGTGGATGCCCCAAATGGTGTTGTCATGGAGGGCTACCTCTTCAAGAGAGCTAGCAATGCTTTTAAGACCTGGAACAGGTAAAGTGGAACAACCAAAACATTTCCATCTGCCTCAAATATTGTCTTGAAGATACTGACAGTAGCTTCAACTGTTAGTTATGTATTTAATATTTTTCAACTTTTTACCATCCCTGGAGGCGGTGGTTTTCCATACAGAACAGCCAGCTGGTCTACCAAAAGAAACTTAAGGTACAACAGGATTTTGTGAATGTATCTCATTCAATAATGTGACTTTCATATGATGTACCGACACTAACATGAAGATGAGTTTAGGTCCTAGTTTGTGACTAAAATAGTGATTGTGACGCTCCTCCAATGGCAGGACTCGTTGACGGTGGTCGTGGAGGACCTGAGGCTGTGCTCCGTCAAACCGTGTGAAGACAACGAGAGGAGGTTCTGTTTCGAGGTGGTTTCGCCCACCAAGTAAGTGGACACAACTTTTTTCTAAAATTAGTCATAACATAATGTACAAGCAGTTTGCTTATTTCAATTCCTCTTCTTCAATTTTGCAAGTCACTATCAACATTAATTTAGCTGCTAAGCTAATCATACAGCGTTAGCTCATGAACTTAACGCCATGTTAATGCCTCTAACTTGTGTAAGAAAAGACAAGTGCAAACAACAAAGGCAAGTTTATTCTAAAATGAGTCATAACTGATAATGTACTGCAGTTTGCTTATTTAAATTCCTCTTCTTCAATTTTGCAAGTCACTGTCAATGTTAATTTAGCTGCTAACCTAATCATAGTGTTAGCTCATGAACTTAATGTTATATCTATGTCTCTAACTTAACTTGTGTCACAAAAGACAACGAATTGCTACATCATTAGAGCGTTGACATAAACTTAAATCTGTTGAATTCACTTGTGTGGTATGTGAAAAGTTATTTCCATTATCTTGTAGGAGCTGCATGCTCCAGGCTGAGTCAGAGAAACTTCGGCAGGCGTGGATCCAAGCGGTGCAAGCAAGCATCGCCTCAGCTTATAAAGACATCGCTGACAACTACTACATTGAAGTATGAATACAGGCACCGCCGTGTAATTAACGATGAGCGACACTCATTATTATACTGATGCCTGTTTGAACTGTAATTATGTTTTTGTACTCACTGTCTCTATAGCGCCTGGATCGCACAGCCTCGCCCTCCACTAGCAGCATCGACTCAGCCAGCGAGCCCAGAGACAGGGGAGAGAGGGCGGATAAGGGAGTTCGGGGAGCGGGTGAAGGCCTCCTCCAGAGGGTGCAGAACCTGCCGGGAAATGAATTGTGTTGTGACTGCGGCCAGAGCGCTCCATGCTGGGCATCCATCAATCTCGGAGTGCTGCTGTGCATCGAGTGCTCGGGGATCCACAGGTTCACTTCCTTACTCTTCTGTCCATATGCAAAAAAACTGGAATGCTGATATGTGCAATATTGCAAATAAATAAATGAATAATCTGTGAATATGCAAGGGTTGACTTTAGGTTTAAGTTGTAATATCACCAATAACCACTAGTTGGCAGACATGTCTTAGTTGCGCTTACAATGGGTTTGATACTGCCCTGTATACCACAATGTGAGTAATATTTTTTTATGCATTTGGAATGATATATAGGGCAAACATAGTAGCTCACTCAATATTCTAAACATTTTGAGTGTGTTGATTTTGGTGAAAAAAAAGTTGCATAATGTTGGTTTCTTGTTCAGCATTGTGTCATTATTGGCTGGTATTTTTTATGTGAGAGCCTTTTTATTAAAATAAATAAATAATATAGTATGGGTCTATATTTTTCTTTCTTTTTAAATATAGTATATATATGGTTATTCTGTGATTGGCTGGCAACCAGTTCGGGGTGTACTACTGCACATAGCCAGCTGGGATAGGCTCCAGCACCTCCCGTGACCCTTGTGGGGAGCAAGCGGTTCAGAAAATGGATGGACATACGGTTATTTTTATTTAAAAAAAAAATACAGTATGTGGTTATTTTGTTGTTTCCTTCAAACCCTGTTGTTGGGTTAGGATAGTAAATCTTTCATACATACATTGAAAAACGTATTATCAAAAATTAAATACATTAAGAGCACAGACTTTGCACATTATGCACATATTTTGTCCATATCGACCATAGCATTTTTGTCATTTGGTTCGGAAGTGTTGTGGCCCCCTCCAGCATTTAAGCTGCCCATCCTTGCTATAGACAAACAACCACCTGAATGTGTAATTGCAAGATGTTCACAGATAAAGAGAAATGTATTATGACACCTCCTACAAATAAATGACAAAAAAAGTCACATTGAGTCAAGTGTCAAATTTTTCTCTTTCAGGAGTCTCGGCGTCCATTGCTCTAAAGTGCGATCACTGACTCTTGACTCATGGGAGCCAGAACTACTCAAGGTAAGCCGTTTTCTGTTTGTGGTGTTCTTACAAAGATTTATGGTGATAAAAGGGAACAAACCAGAGATTTAGAATATTGAAGACTAATATAGATTTATTTTGTGACATTTTTTTAACGCCCACCTCTCCCGCTCTTGTGTTCAGCTGATGTGTGAATTGGGCAACACTGTGATCAATCAAATTTATGAGGGAGCCTGCGAAGAGCTCGGGGTGAAAAAGCCCGGACCGTCAAGTACAAGGTCAGCGTTTGAGCCCTGCACTCGCCAAGCTCTCATTTACGCTGTCATATGAAAGTGTTTCAAAAAAAATCCACTGTTATGTTTTTATTGCAGACAGGAGAAAGAAGCTTGGATTAAGTCCAAATACGTGGAGAAACGCTTCCTAAAGAAGATGAGTGGGAGCGAAGCGTTGGCGGATGGCGAAAGGAAGTCTCGACCGTGGACTGTGAAGAAGTGCCAGCGACACAACAGCTCGGTTCGGGCGCCAAACAAAGCCCGCAGGAAATATCACCGCTACGAGCCTGGCAGTGCCTCGCCTGCCAGTCTCTCTGCAGGTCAGTGGGGCAGCAACCCTTGTGGCTGTTTTGTGACGATTCAGAGCCAACCTGAATCTTTCTGACTCTCGTCTACTTTTGGCAGCTGCTGCAGCCAAGTTTCGCCGGGATTCCCTGTTCTGTCCAGATGAGCTGGACTCACTCTTCTCCTACTTTGATACAGGCTCGGGTCCTCGCAGTAAGTGCACTTCACAGCACTCTAGCGCCAACTTGCTGGCGGAAATAAAAGTAGGGGTGGGCAAACTTTGGTACTTATGGGACGTATTTGGCTTTCACAATGGACACATAGGCCAAGTGGTATAAATGTTATGTTTTAAATGTAAAAAAATGTTGTTTGTTTCAATAATACAAAAATGTGGTCAATTGGATTTATATATACATTTTTTTAAGAAGCTATATTTAATTTAAAAGTTCAATTATGTACAGTATGTTTTTATTTTACTAATATTTTAATTTTATTATTTTAAATAAAGAAATTAGCTAACTATATATTGAGATAGATACATTTAAAAGGTATATTTTAATAACCAAATTTTAGGAAAAAAATTGCAAAATGAATGCAACAAACATAGCAAGGTTTAGTTGTCCACACCAAAATAATATGGCAAATTGGCAATAATACAAAAATGTATTCAATTGGGTTTATCGTTTATATATATATATATATATATATATATATATATATATATATATATATATATATTACAAAGAAGCCATATTTAAATGAAATAGTTAAATTATGTATGATTTTGTTTTACTAATTTTAATGTTATTATTTTAAATAAAGAAACTAACCAACTACATAGTGAGATAAATGAATTTAAAAGGTATATTTTAATAAACAAATTTTAGGGGGGAAAAAATTGCAAAATGAATGCAACAAACATCGCAAAATTTGGTGGTCCACACCAAAATAATGTTTCAAAATAAAATAATGTAAAAATGTCTTCAATTGGAATTATCATTCCCGTAATTATATATATATTTTTTGAAGAAGCCATATTTAATTTAAAATAAGTTAAATTATGTACATTTTTATTTTACTGATTTTTTTAAACGTTATTTTAAATAAAGAAATTAACCAACTGTATAATGAGATAAATTAATTTAAAAAGTATATTTTAAAAAGCAAATTTTAGGGAAAAAATGATAATATTAATGCAACAAACATAACATAGTTTCGTGGTCCACAAAAATAATAATAATAATAATGTGGCAATCTTGAAATTCACCCCCGTGATGTACCCCTAATTTATGTAAACCTTTGAGCACACCTGTAAATTTTCAGTCGGTGAGATTAATTAAAGAATAGGGTGGGGTGGATATGTGGCACCATATGTGATATACTATTGCCACCTCTGACTCAAAGCAATGGAGGGGAAATCCAAGAGATGGCGCTATGCGCACGAGAGACACCTTATGTAATAATTAACGTGTCCGTGGCTTGGCGTGGTTTGGCCCCGCAGGCCTGAGCAGCGACAGCGGCCTGGGAGGAAGCACTGACGGCAGTACGGACATCCTGGTCTTTGGTTCTGTGGTGGACAGCGTCACAGAAGAAGGTATGTTGAGGATTTGGGGTAGATTTTATATTTGAATGTATTCGTTTGGACTTGTTAACATGCATTTAATTTTTAATTAAATCAATTGATTAAAAATGAAATGATTTTTGCTCACATTTACTACATTTTTAATTAAATTAATTAATTGCCCACCAGAAGAGGAATCTGAGGAGTCGTCCAGTGGTGAGGTGGAAATTGAACAGGAAGTCCCGTCAGACCCCGAGGACCCCAGGGAGCTCCACCCCGGCACGCTGCTCCACCGCTCGTCTCGTCTCCACAACTTGCCCCTCATGGCCGAGGCGCTGGCTCATGGTGCCGACGTTCACGCTCCCAGTGAAGAAGAGGATGGAAAAACGCCACTCATACAGGCCGTGATGGGGGTGAGAAGGACTTTGTTATGCAAGGGGAGGATGACTATGACTTTTTAATCTCCTTCTCCATCAGGGCTCTCTGATAGCTTGCGAGTTCCTGCTTCAGAATGGAGCTGATGTCAACCAGAGGGACATGAGAGGGAGAGGCCCGTTGCATCACGCCACCTACCTGGGACACACCGGGTACGACATAATGCATACAACATATGCCTCTGAGGCATTTCCTTCCTGGGAGTTACTTCAAGTGCATCATATGTGACTAAATGTGTGTTGTTATACAGCCAGGTGTGTCTGTTCCTGAAGAGAGGGGCGTCGCAGACAGAGGTGGACGAGCAGGGCTACGACCCGCTCAGCATCGCGGTGCAGGCCGCCAACGCAGATATCGTCACCCTGTAAGTCAGCCCTTACCTTTGGCCAGGACACCCCTGGCCCTGCAAAGTGTAGCTCCAGCTGTTACATAAAAGACCACTCTTTGCTTTAATCTTTTTATGTTTAAAAAATAAATAAATAATCAGCTCCTGGAATATTTGTTGCATTAAATCAGCAGCATTTTCCTAAAATGTGTTAGTTAATGTATGTTAATTTGTATTTCTTTATTAGTTTAGTTCATTAAATGAATTGTTAATTGACGTAAACTTAAAAAAACAAAACAAATATATGAATGAAATTTGAAAATTTATTCAGTCAAATCACTGGAATAATAAGGTAAGAAAAATGAATTATTTTACTATTAAAATGTAATATTTTATAAAATACAAATTTTGTAAAATAAACAATTTTATTTTATTAAGGTATTGGTTATTTCATTGAATTAATTAGATATTTAAAAAGTACTGATTATATAGGCTTCAGATATTTAATGAAAATAATTCAAAATTTGATTTTATTAATTCATTGGTAAATTTACAATTACATATGTCAATACTAAAATTCAAAATGAGCACAAATTATTTCAAGAATAAAGTATTTTAAGTAAAATACAAAATAATAGGAAAATAAACAATTATTTTACTTATTTTTTTTTAATAATTCTAAATTTATTTGATTAAATCGTGGTTAATTTACAGTTACATTTAATGTAAATAATAAAAAAACAATGAATGAGAATTATTTTATTATTAAAATAAATTAAGTATAATACAAAATAATAGGAAAATAAACACTTGTTTTATTACACCAGTTTAAGTATATATATTATAAACACAATACTTTATACTTTATTAGGTACACCTGCAAAATCTAATTAAAATATTAGTTTAAAAAAAAAATCATTTACAATTTTATTTTAAATTGCTGATTACTGGTAATTATTTATAAATTGATACACTGAATAATATTTTTTTTTTTAAATCGCAATTTATTATGCTATTATTAAAATAAACAATTTTACAAAATGAACTGAAAAGTGCGTAACATTATTATTATTATTATTATTATTGTTATTATTATTATTGTTATTATTATCATCATTATTAGTTGTTTTTTTTTTTTTTACATAAATGGTAATAAATTCATTTGGTACAGCTTTTTAATGTCATGAAATCCATTGCAGGAGCTATAGAAAAATATCTTTAGAAAAAATGTTAGAAAAAATGTTATTGACACAATCATAGAAGTATTGCTTCAGTGTGTCTGTTATTGTAGATTCCAGATTGGCAAAATATTAATTGAAATACTGGTATGACACATTGCGGTTCTCCACCACCACCACCAGTAGGGTAGTTTGATACCTTTTTTGTTTTTTAATTCGAGTATTCACTGATACAGAGAGCCGATACCTCTCGTACAAAAAAATTCTGATAACGTGGGTGTCAAACTGCTGCAGTATAGCGCCAACTATTGCTGAGGAGGACTTACGGATATGACAAGAAAAAGAAGCAAAAGCCCCTTCATCATCTCATTAATCCGTCTTTGTCCTGTCTGTCGTTTCAGCCTGCGTTTGGCGCGGATGAACGAGGAGATGCGAGAGGCAGAAGCCCCCCTGGGACAACCAGGTCAATACCCCAGCACCAGCCCCACTGAGCAGCAGTACAGGAAGTGCATCCAAGAGTTCATCTGCCTCACCATAGAGGAGTTCTAGCGCCTCTAGCAGTAGCATCCTCTCGACACTGATGTCAGCTAGATCAAGGCTTATGCGCAACGCAAACCCCCTGATGGACCTTTTCTAACTCTTACTGACTAAACTGCCCCCATGCACCTCTTGATTTTTCCTGCTCCGATTCTGCTCACCATTCCGCACTCGCCACATCACATCAAGTCAAACGACATCTGCTTGTTGGTGTTGTGCTAACATCCTCTCACGCTGTGGTTTCAACCTCTCACGGGAGGCCTGTCGCTACATTAACCCGGACCAAACCAACTCTCATCAGCCTGAGGTGTAAATAGTCTCATTTAGAAGTGCTTCACAGTTATGAGTTGAGGTGGCATGAGGCGAACAACATTCACAAATTTACAGTGCGTGTGAAGCGGAGGTCAGGGAGGGATGTAAAAGTCAAACTGTGACAAAAACGTGTTTTTCAGGCAGAGTGACAGTTGAACAATATATTATTTCTGTCAAAAAAAAAAAGAAACACTCGTTAAAATGAAGTATGGGCTTGATATTTTTATGTTAACCAGTCCCTCGCAATTTTATTTTGTTAGTTAAATGTGCCGTCTCTTCTTGTTGCTGTCTTTACGGGCCGTCCATTTCTGAGCCTTCAGCCCAAACAGTTGCACTTCTTAATACCACCACTACCACATTTTCAATTATAGAAACCATCAAATGGAATAGAATGGCACGTACGCCATCTGGAACAAGTCAATATTTATCAAATAATATGACAAAAACATATAAATAAAATACATCATACTCACAAGAGACGATTTTTTGAAAATGTATTCATGTGTGCAGGATGCTACAGATTTATTTTGCTAGTTGCTTACTCTGACCAACCAATCAGAGGGCAGAAAAATATAAGGTGCTTTTGAAATCTGATTGGGTGGAAAAATAGTCCCATTGCTACTATAATTTAATTTACGTTGGCCAGCACGATTGATTCTGAAGCATCCGGTAAAATTAGATTGACAATAGAGGCCAGTAGAGAAGATCCTTATGGCCATGACGGCCTACCACTGGTGGTAGTTGTAAATACATTTTTAAAAAATACATAATGGCACAAGCCTAATGAAACAATGATGGCTATTACCAGCTCCGGGGGCAGGAAAAACTGTAGGCAGTGTTAATGGAACATTTACATCAAAATTATATAATTGCCTATAGATGCCACAAGATGGCGGCAGAGCGCCTTTTTATATTCGACAAGGCTGAATAAAGCTCCTCCCTGTACTTCAACATAGTTCCCAAAATGGTGCCAAAGCACTATTTTTCAATTAGACATGACTTTGACTTCAACACAAAAATAGTGAACCGCTGAAATAACAGTCTTACTTTGACTGTAATTTGTTTGCCTTATTACTAGCAAAAGAAAAGCCGTTACTGAGAGATGGTTGACAAGAATAGTCAATGCTTCATTTTTTTGAGTGCTGATACTGTGCACTTTTCCCACCTTCAGTATTATAATTTTATTATGTATTAGTTTGTTTTCAGTACGCTTTTTTGTGTGTATGTGTCTTTCTGTCTGTCTATTTTATTTGTCTTCCCAGAGGAGCCGTGCAATGCATTTACTGATGCAGTTTATTCTATTCTGTCAATGTTTGTCATTTAAGTCTTAAAATATTGCTTGTAAACGAAAGTGTTTTGACGCTATCTGGACAATAGCAGTCGTGGAACCCCTTTTCTTCACGTTTGCGAATATGGAAAGGCCTTACGTTACGTTTGAATACAATAATCAGCATTCAGCACTGAAAGAGATTTTCTGCGTTTATGGAAAGAAATGTATTTAGTTTAGTTTTGTTCATTGTTGTCGACGAGGAGGTGATGAAACATAAAACGTGAGCTCAGTGGTTGGAAGTGTACTACAAGATAAAAAACAATTACACTTCCATTGGAAACTCACTGCCGTTTACTGCTCAAAGATGACTTTGTGGCTATATAACCACGCCTGCATTTACTGTACTTGTAAATACTCCTCCGTGTTACAATAACTGTATCGGTAAGATTATGGAGCACATTTTTCTGACATGTTTACACACTTTGTAGGCGACAATGCCTATTAGCTGACAGCGTTCTGTGCATGCTTTGCGGGCGAGTCAACATGATCGGCGCTCCTAGCATGCTCTGATATTTTTTCTACGGTTTGGATCACATTGTGCAGTGCAGTCCTGTGGAATACGCATGTACCAACATGACCTCTGATGTCACAGCCAACATCCTTTCCACAAGCAGTAATTCCATATTTTTGTGCTTTTAATTTCCTCTGCCAAAGACTTTTGAAGGGAAAGTGTCTGACCTTGTATTATAGCACAGTTTGTTTGTTTTTTCTCTTCAAATTGAACCAGAGTAGATGCAGCCTTGTCTTACTATGCTTTGTGAAGTGACAAAGTGGTAGAAACACTGTTGTGGTATGCTCACGTGATCCAAAACAGAACTGAGATTCTCACTTGGCAATAGTTACAGACTGCAAGTAGTACAAGTGTAGGTGGGTGCCACCGGCGCCCTTTTGCGCAAGTGTTCATTGTCGTGTCCATTGTGTGTGTTGACATAGGAGTGTTTAAAAAAAATAAAAACAAAAAAAAAGTTGCTGTAAATAGTACGCTCGTGTTGTTCAAATTCCATGCTTGCCTCTCAGCGATCAGTTTCATGTTTTTATTCTCGTTCAAAAACCACCTACCAGTCGGACATCTTGGAAACTATTATTCCATGTCTTTCGACACACACTGAGGCCAACAACAACAAAAAAAGAATACAATAAAAATGAGAAACTCTTCGTCAACTAACAAGGCTTGTACTTGCTTTCATTTCTGTTGCCTTCTTGCATTCTCTCAGCATTGTAGCAAAATTTATAATTGCTCCAAAAGTCATCACTTTATTAATATTTGATGTCAGTGATTTGTTGTATTTTGGGAGAAGCGCTATTTTTAAAAGCTGCTCTAGCATGTCCAAACTTTCCTCGAAACACTGGGCTTATTCAAAGCATTAAAACAGGCTCGGAAAAGTGAGCCGTACTTTTTTAAATGCTGCTTTTTGAAAATTAAAATTCAACATTAATGCTCTGTATCAAGTGGTTCGGGGGGGTTTTAGGCCTGCAGCAGTACCGTGTGCCTTGAATAATTCAGTGTCTTCACTTGTAAAACATTCATGTGACCTCACAAGCATTTTTTTTTTATTTTTTTTACACCAACTATGAAATTTTTACTCCCTTGCCAGGACTGTTTTAAAGCTTCATTTCATATTAAAGGGAAGACAGCGTGGGACGATAGACACTAACTGACATGTCATTGCTTCTCTCACCGCAGGGGTTGCCAAAGGCAGCAGGAAGTTTAAATCCTTACCACGGGATAGAGTGAGTGAAGCATCCTGGGCCGTCGCTTTCATCCTGTAGGGGGACACTTTGGTTCTTTCCTGCTCTGATTCGGGTGTGTTTTTGGAGGGGCCTTTGGCTTGGCTCTTTGCAAACTATCTGCATCAAATAATTGATAGTGGGTGTCTTTATATCAACACAGGACACAATGTTTGGTACACCTACACACTCTATTTGGACCCAACATAAGAGTTGCATTTCAAAAGTATAAAAAAAACAAAAAACAATAGCCGCCAGAGAAAAGTTAATTGATTCAGAGTCAGAGCAAAGTAGGTTAAGTGATTCCCAACCACTGTGCCACAGCACATTAGTTTGCTGATCATCAGATGTACTACAGGAAATGTATCCAGTTTAATTTCATTAGTCTGAAAAATTGAAAGGGATACTTTACTTATTTAGCCATTTTTGGCAGTCAAACATTAATATTTTGCCTATTATAATTTTTATATTTTCATTATTTTTCTTAGTAGCTTTAAAAACACATTTTGCAACTTGCTGTCGACTGAAAATGACATCACAAGTACTCAGGTAACCAATCACAGCTTAGCTTGTGAATGTCACATGACCAAACCTAGAAAACAGGTGAGCTGTGATTGGTTATCTGAGCCTTTGTGATGTCATTTTCAGTTGACAGCAAGTTGCAAAATGTGTTTTTAAACTTACTAATTGTACATGAAAAATAATGAAAGTATCAAAACTAATTATAGACAAAATACTAACTTGTTATTGCTATAATGGGCTAAATAAGTGAAGTATCCCCTTAAGATTTATTTATTTAAGTAATATATCTGAGTCGCACAGGGTTTCTGCAGGTATCAGCAGATCTAATTTAAACATACATATACATCTGCGATTGGCTGGCAACCAGTCCAGGGTGTCCCCCGCCTACTGCCCAAAGCCAGCTGAGATAGGCTCCAGCACCCCCCGCGACCCTTGAGGAATAAGCGGTCAAGAAAATGGATGCATGGATACGTACATACATACTGTAATACTTATATGCATACTGTTTATATATTAGGACTGTCAGTTAATTAAAAATTTTAATCGTAATTAATCACATTATTTCCATAGTTAACTCACGATTAATCGCACGATATTCTGTTCTAAATTTACAATAAAATAATAGTTTCAAATGTTTCATACTCTTTTTGGCATAAATATGGTTACCAAATACAAATGTAGCTGTATCTTTCAGTTCATTGATTCAGTAATTTTATTGTAAGTAATTTATTAAGTTGTTTAAATTAAAAAGATATACTAACCAGTTAAATTTGAGTCATAGATTTGTGTTGAGGTATTTTTGCCACTAAGTGGCATTAGTGTTTTATGTTGGACACAGTGCATTTTTCTTTTCAAATTCAGAGCAATTGTATTGTATACAGCAATTGTATTTCAATTCTTAATGCCCCTGGACACTGTACTGAATGCTTTCTAATGCCATTTAAGGCCTTAATTTTAGCAAAATGCTATGCTTTTTAATGACCCACGGAAACCCTGTTACAAGCAGAGCAATTAATTGCTCTTCCACTAGATGGCAGCAGGTCAGTAAACCTGATAGGCATGTTACGTTCATGCACCAGAATATATTTGTGTGACATTGAGACAAATCATGAGATTTTCCTCATGTAAAATATGTGCTTTGGCTCACTAAATGTTGGGAAACACTCGTGTAGGTAACGAACAGGATGCTCCTCACTCTCTTCCTATGCATTCCTATATTTTCTCTTCAAAACAAATCACATGCGGTTGGGCTTTCAGTGTGTCATGGAGCAATCGTAACATTTTCATCCACTTTGGGTAGCCAGCTGTAATGCCGGAAATGCCTTTCAGGTGACATCTCCCGTGGGGAAGTCTTTCGTGAGTTTTCTCTCCTCGCGTCTCTCCAGCCCGAGAAGCTGAGGAGGAGAAGTCTGCAGTTCCGCCGCTGCGAGAAACCTTAAGTCAACCTTTCAGCGTCTCATCATCATCATCATCATCATCATCACCTTACAGTTTGGAAGCCAATGCTTATTTCAGCTGAATGGAGATCAAAACTTCACTTTTGTACATTGATTAGAAGTATCCAAAATCCAAATGCCTGACATTAATTTATTTTACATGCAATCAAAATGGACGTCGAAGCTGTTTTTTTTTTTTTTCGGAATAACAATTCAGCAAACACTTCTTTTTTTTTTTTTTTTTAATTGTGGTAAGATACCATATTTCCTCAAATAGTAAGAAGCCCAATTTTAACATAACAGTATTAATGGTTACTTGAGGAAATGGCGAGTATTGCAGCATTAGCATTCAAATGTCGGTCAAACCTTTCCAAGGAAGTCACATATTTGTTACCATAATAAATAAAGCATTCAATAAAACACCACACCCTCAGACTTGAAGCCAGGTTTTCTGATAACGTTTGTCCTCTGAATGGCTTGCACTCCCATTATTGATAAACAAAATGTCACGTGGCTCCAGCACCCACTTGAACTACTGCCACACAACTGTGGACAACTATTCAGGCCAGCTACAGAGTATTGATATTTTGCATGGCTTGTTGAAAGCCATCCTAGAATTTTTCACATCTTGACTCATTTTCACATTGCCATATTTCTTTCTTAACATTTGTCAAGCTTGTCAGCAATGAGCAGTAAGATGCATGGGATCAGCCACCCAAATCTAGCTGAGACAAATTATGTATTTGGTTGGTGATACCATGTTATGTTTTGTATAATTTTGTAAATTGCGTATGTAATAATAAAGGTTATGAAAAAATTGGTTCATTATTTAAGGATTTTTGTGTCAAGTCTCTTTTACTTTATACAATCTTTATGTAGTAAGCAAAAAGCTACTTCCCTTCAGCTCTTTAATCTACAGTATATTATCCCTTTGTACAAAAAAACCCCCCGTCATATTCCCGCCTCACTCTTAAAGGTTCACACTCTATCACAGAAAGGCTGGACAGCGATTCATTAGACCCTAAACCTTTGAACTAGGTGGCAGATGTGCTAACTACTGTTTCAGCTTTGCTGCCTTCATATCATTGACATAATTTAATAGTTTTATCTTCATTATTCGATACTGTACTGTAACACCGCCATAACAGATGGTGGCGCTCAAGAGCTTCCCGAGCATTTCTACATACAACTTGGAGGCACGTGAAGAATAAACCCGGAAGTGAATTTTTCTGTTCCTCCCGTTAAGCTATCGCTTCGTTGGTGTCTTCGTCCTATCGGTTTTGGGTCTGACCGCTGGAACTGCAACCCTAATTCGTATCCAGACCCGATTCTCCATTTTTACTGGGGTCTCTGGAAAGGTATGTCCGATATAATAAGTTAGGAAATTCTGCACATGTGGACATCCAACTTTGTTATGTAGCGCCGCGGCTGCTAGCATTAGCCACCTAAACGGCCTATGTTAGCCTTTGGTGGCTAGTAAGAGTTTACACATCAGAGTCGGTTTGAGCTGCAGCCGTTAGGGTCGTCTAAATCGCTATGTTGTAATAATAGTTAGGTAACTCCACATGGTTAAGACAGCGTTGATTAAGCCGATTAAAGCAGACTGGGTGTTTGCTAAGTATTTTTGTTCAAAATGCATCAACTCTTAAATGACAGGCGACGTCAGCCCAACGAGCCTCGCATGACGCAAGAACAGTTTACGCCAGTTAATTTCGTTTTGAAAAACAATTCTTGTAGCTATCCAGAGCATCAAAATGTAAACGTTTTCTGTATGATCAAAAGCATTACACTGTAAGCTGGTATCTACATGGCAGGATGAAGTGGTGACAAATTCAATACAGTAAATTGTTAGCGTCTAATAACGATACATGTGTGTATTTATTTAGTTCATATACGCTTTGTTAGTCAATCTGTAGATAATATGTAATACAGATCTTTGCTGGTTTTGTGTTGTCATTGTTCCCAGCTGCTTTTGGGTAATGCAGCTATGTGCTTTTATCTCATATAACAGGCAGGGACTGGGTGTAACTTTTGTTTCTGGTTGGGAGTGGGTGCATCCTGCACTGCTAGAACTAACAACATGTCTGTGAAGAGTGATTTGCTAGTTTACAAAAATAGTCCGTGTGGCCATTTGGTTAAGATTCCGACCACTCGAGCCACTATTTTTTCGAAATGGCAAAGTTTAATTGCCGCTAATAAAGATACAACATGAGCAGAATCCTTTTCACATTGTGCTCCTTTTCCTTGCAATCTGTTACCTTCCCTCTCTGTTTGCACGTCCTTTTATCTCAACAGATGAACAACAATGGGAACAAGAGAGCTCCAACCACAGCCACTCAGCGACTTAAGCAGGATTACCTCAGGATAAAGAAAGACCCTGTGCCTTACATCTGTGCTGAGCCTCTGCCCTCCAACATCCTCGAATGGTGCGCTCGCCATCCTTACACCACATGATTAAGTGTCATAAATCTATCCCAATCGATATAGTATTTTTTTTAAGGGATGTTGGTTTCTCCCCATACCAATCACCAATACCTTTAACTAATTCACTCTCAGCCATTTTCACTGAAACAACCCCCTTTGCTCCCAGCTGTTTTATTGGATTTTGACTGATTTTGCAAGGCCCACATAATATTATGGTCTATTGCTATAATAAAAAAAAAAGTGGAACCTACCAAAAGATAGATTAGTTTCTTCAAGAATAATCAAGAAAAAAGTATATTTCTATCTTTTTCTGTTTTGCAACAATTAACTTTACAATATAGCTAAGTTTCATCATTATTAACAAATCTGTTTACATGTTTAAAACATCTTGTTGCAACATGGCCCAGGTTGATCTCTTATACTCTGCTCCCACCTACTGGCCGTTTTTATAATAACTACCATTGCTTCAAGCATTCGCTGCAGCAAAGCCTTCTGTATGCTCTAGCATAAAAAAAAAAAAAAAAAAAACTGATAGTATTTAAAATTGAACATATGTATACATTTTGGGAGCAAATGAGTTAATACTTTTGCTATAAAAAAAAATTCATTTACCACAATGACAAAATATTGTGAGGGAAGACCTTTCTTTTTGAAGCAGATGACGATGATTCGCTGATGTGTCAAACTGCTGTAGCATAGCGCCATGTACTGCTGAGGAGGATATGCTCAATGTCAAATTTTGTTAACCTTAACTTGACTGATATTGGCGACATCCACGAGTATACGAAAGGCTGGTATTGGTACTCACCCATCCCATGAAATGAATAGCAATTTCATGAATTCTCCATTTATTTACAAAACATATAGAACAATAAAATGAATACAAGATCAAAGGCAAACATGGACAAATACCATTCAAAATATGGTCGTACAACCGACTTTTAAGGAATGCAATAAAGTGAAAAGAATTATAATAATAGTAATAACAGCAAAGTGCTTAAAAAAACATTGAAGTATGCTTACCATTTAATTGGTAAATGTGCAAATAAATTAACTGTTTTAGCGGGTGAGTTTTAGGAACACAAGTTTGTCAGTTTGTTGTGACATCAACAGCTTGCGAGAAGATCTTTTAAATGGAACTACGTATTTATTAAAATGCTGATATATGTGCTACGTTTTGGGCTGTTCTCCTCACTTTGTGGTATTGATTCATTGTTGTTAGTGCTTTGTCACAACCTCACATTCTCTTTATAGGTTCACGTTATGTAGTTGTCTTTGTTGAGTGTAAAAAAATAAAAAAACGTGACCGAGTTACTGTCTTAAGACAGACTTGAAGTCCATTTTCACAGCTGAAAGGTGACAAAAATAAAAGAAAAGTTTATACTCCTAACAACCAACCACTTTTGGCATTGATTGTCTTTGTGGATTTATTGAGGTCATGTTTCAGCAGGAAGGTCACGCTAATGTTTCTAAATACAGTCATTTCAGTTTGCTTCATGTCAAGACTTGCAACAAGTTTTAGTCGTTGATGACACTCGTTACCAGTGACACAACCGCATCACAACGTCTCCTTGTTGTCTTTGTTTGAAAGTAGTAACATTTATGCAACATTTGTCTTGTCTCCGCAGGCACTATGTGGTGAGAGGTCCAGAGAAAACTCCTTATGAAGGTAAAAAAAACAACTTCTGAACAATCTGTCAAGTTGATTCGTGTTCGCATGATTGATGTACTATAGTAGGCGTTTAAAAATGGCACGCATGTGTCATACCTAACACCGGTATTTGTTTCCTGGCGCCACATGACCTTAACCCACAGGAGGTTGAGATTTGTCAATTGGTATGACTATTCTATCTCATAAATGATAAGATGAGACTCTTCCAGTGTGCTCTTTGGCAATGTTTTCAAACGTCACAGTTGCAGTTAAAGTGGCGCAGATGCTTCAGTGCTTTGTAACCTTTTCACCCCAACATAAACTTTTTGCACACATTTGCATTTTTTTTTCTTATATATGGTCATGCAACGAGTCTTTAATTCATCTACCTGTCTAAATCAAGTAGAGTTGAGTAATAATGAATATTTTCCCGCTGGTTTTCTTTATAGGAGGTTACTATCACGGAAAGCTCATATTTCCTCGGGAATTCCCTTTTAAGCCACCAAGTATCTACATGATAACCCCCAACGGCAGATTTAAATGTAATACCAGGTAAGAGGATCCTTTCCTTTTTTTTTTTTTTTTACTGAGTGGTGTCACGTTGCCGTGCCGTAACGCTCCGTGTGGCTCCACAGGCTGTGTTTGTCCATCACAGACTTCCACCCGGACACGTGGAACCCGGCCTGGTCCGTCTCCACCATCCTCACGGGTCTGCTCAGCTTCATGGTGGAGAAAGGACCCACCCTGGGCAGCATCGAGACCTCAGAACACACGGTGAGCTCAAAGTGTGCATCAAGTACTGGGCCACCTTATACACCGGCGGCTGGAATATTAAAGTGTCATCGCTGTGCTTGTTTTTCAGAAAAGACAACTCTCTGCCCAAAGTCTCGCCTTCAACCTGAAGGACAAAGTCTTCTGTGAATTGTTCCCTGATGTTGTGGAGGTGAGCCATCCTAAAATCTCAGATTTTATAGTAGGGATGACTGATTTTCAAAAAGAATTCAATTTGTTCTGAATCACCTTTTGTGTTTTGACACCACCAGGAGATGAAGCAAAAACAGAAACTCCAAGAAGAGCTCAGCGCCCGCACTCAGCCCCTCCCCTTACCCGATGTGGTGCCCGACGGCGACCCCCAGCAAGCCCATTACGGCCTCCCCGCCCTCAACGGGGGCCCCATCCCACTCGGGGGCGCCAACCCCGCCCAGGGCCTGCAGCAAGCCAATCGCAACCACGGACTTCTAGGCGGCGCTCTCGCCAACCTGTTTGTCATCGTGGGCTTCGCCGCGTTCGCCTACACGGTCAAGTACGTGCTGAGGAGCATAGCGCAGGATTGAGAGCTGGACAAATGTCATAGGTGGACGGGGATGTTGTGTCCCGAGACCACTGTGGACTCTGGAGGGCAGAAAGCAGCCCACGAAGGAAGGACTGGGGGAAAACAAACGTGGCTCATGGGTTGTGGAGGAGCAAAGTCTTTTGACGCCGCTGGTCACAAGTTTACGATGGCGTATTGGGGTCACGTATAAACATATGTATTTTTTAGAGTGCAGGGGCAATATTCCAAGGGAAAAAGGTTTTTTTTCTTGCAAATTTGACACTTTCTAAAGTTGCATATTTGTGTCTTTATAAAGTGGCAAATTTGTGAGTTTTTTTTTCTCGGAATATTACCCCCGCCCTCTAAAAAATTTTTTATATGTGGCCGTAATACGCCGTTGTACAAGTTGCTGTTGTCCTCCTTTTCTATTGACAAACACACTTCCTCCTGTTTTTGTCAGCAAAATGTTGACGTAGAGAGCAAGCGGGAGATCGTGGTGACCTACTAAGGCACATCAGCAACCAGATGTCGACCTCCAATCAGTGTTCCCAAGCAGTTCCCAAGTTTTTTTTGTTTGTTTGTTTGTTTTTTACTCTGACTGATGATACCCCCCTTTTCTAAAGGTGGAATTTTCTGAAGCACAAATGGAAAGTCTTCATAGGAAGACGTATAAAGCATAAGTATGCCCCAAAACAACAATCGAGCAATGCAAGCAAGAAACCGGAGCGAACACACCAGCTCCCTCCAGTCAACCCATGAGCCCAAACCAGTTGCGAGTTCGGGACCAGTGCAGTTTGGGATTCGTTTAGATGACCACTCGAGCGTCGCTCTCGACACACGTGTGCGCGTAGGAGACGTGTGACTTGGAGAATAAATCAACATTTTGTTCTGTATAGTTTCTTTCTGATCAATTTTGTCGTTTTAATTTATAGACAAAGCCTTAGTGTGTAGTCGGATGACACAAATAGTGTCCATGCGACTGCGTATCATTGTACTGTTGTGCGTTGCGTTTATTAGTGAATCTAGTGGACTTGTTTTTCTCAGCATCAACACTTTGGAAATAAACAAATTATAAAAAGGACTGCTGTTGTTTTGATTGTACCTGAAAACGGTCCTGCTTTTCAAATAAATGAGCCTGCCCGGCGGGGGCGTTTTCAAAATCCAACCAGTGTGGACAAATTGCTCTCAAAGCTTCCAGCTCACGTGAACTGTTTTATTCGGCACGCCTAGATCAAGCAATGAGGCAATCCTTCGATGACGCTTCTTTATATTTGCATTATCACTGAAATGAAGCTCAGATTTGCGCTGATGTGTTTTATCAGGAAGATGGGTGTCATCACGGTGGCTATTGTTCCGTGGCAGGCACTAAAAACAGTATACAGCAGAATGTGATTTATTAATAGCGTGAGCTGGCTACGTAATCCTGGCCTTCAAGTTGTAGATACCAGTAGAGTACAATGGATTGGAACATGTAATTGTTTTTATTTTGACACTAATGCATTTTCACATACATATAAATCTTGCTGCCTTTAGTTTTGAGCAACAACAGACTGCTATTAAATTTGTGCAAAAATACTTGTTTAAAACATGACCCTTCTTGGGAACTTAATACGGACATAGAGCAATTTTCATTTGATTCTGACTGCCCATAAAATGAAAACTGATCAATAAAGTTACTGAAATAAGCCTTTTTGGTCATAACAGCACAAGTCTTCAAGAGGTGAGCATATTTCATAAGCAGTGACATCAGAATTAGGGAGACTATAACGAGCAATAAGCGTGTCGGAAGGGCGCATTTACGACTACTACAGCACGTTGCATGTGACAGAGAGTCAACTGTGTGAACCAGCTGTTGTACAAAGTCCAACTTTCCTTTGTATCAAAATGTTTTGAACCTCCTGTTTAAATTAACCCAAAAGTATCAAATCATGTCATTCACCCTAATATTTGATAACCATTTTAACTCATGGTTTATGCAGACCGAGGCTGTTGTTCTTGGTCAAATTGTTAACTTAATGGGTGTCAACCCAAAAATGTTCTTGACAATAATATGTTTCATGTGCCTCCACTAGTCTAAACACGACATTCTGATTAATATTTAATTTGTAAATATGAGGTAAGCAGTAAAATGCATCTGTTTTTATCCATCTCAAGGGGCGGCCATTTTGCCACATGCCTTCAAGATGACATCAGTTGTTCAGGGCATATGCTGCATTCAAGGATGGTCGAAAGTCGGATTTTTTGGGGTTCAAACCAGGAAGTGTGTACGGGAACGCCCGACCGACTTCACCGATGGACGACAATGTAACGTCACTCTGAACGTTAAAACACAATTTACTTGAGTATAAAACTAAATAGCTTTCTTCATTTATAAATATTTGACATAACTTCACACGTTTGCTGCAAGTCAAAATTAGTTTTAAGGACCAAAATAATTTGATATTTTCATTATTCTTCATGTACAATTAGTGCCTTTAAAAACACATTTTGCAACTTGCTGTCAACTGAAAATGACAACACAAGGGTTCAGGTACCCAATCACAGCTCAGCTTGTGAATGTCACATGACCAAACCTAGAAAACAGGTGAGCTGTGATTGGTTAACTGAGCCCTTGTGATGTCATTTTCAGTCGACAGCAAGTTGCAAAAAAATAAAATATTAACTTTTTATTGCTATAATGGGCTAAATAAGTGAAGTATCTCTTTAACTCATAGTCCACAAACACTGAATGATTAGTAGAAGCACATATTATATATTATTGTAAAGACAATTTTTGGGTTGATTTCCTATAGGAAGGCATGAAAAAGGCATGGTGAGAATCTCAAAACTGTCAACTTCCAAATTATATTAACGTTTTTTTTGTTTTTTTGTTTTTTGTTTTTTTTTAATAGAACAGTGATCATAACAGTGTTTAATTCCACCACGTTCTTGCAAAATCATGTACTTGTTGGGTCATTAGGGAAGAATAATTATACATACTGATAAACCCTACATGGCTGTTATATTTTCATGTCTCAAAATATGACATCATAGATGTTTTTTTTTAAACGAGTGGTGTAAAACATTTAAAAATGCCTTTTCCCTCGGGGGGAAAAAAATAGATGAATAGCCATTTATTAATGTCAGACAGTCTATTAATCTGAGAAAGAAATGTGAGGATATTCTTGGCACGTGGTATGGAGAAGGAACAGAAAGTAGGAGGGTATTTTCCCTCTTTGTGTTGGCTGAATCGCATTCTTCCGGTGCTGTGTTTACCTGAGCAGAATTCCCTGGAAGAGCGCTCACGTCACGTGACACGAGGAGTCACGTCTTTAAGAGCCGCTTGTTCAACAGCAGCACTCAGAACACGCCTCAGCCAGCTCAGCCGCAACTTCACATGGACGCCAAGTAAGACTCTTTCGAAAGCCTTAAGTTTTAACAAAGTCTATTTAATTTATGATTTATAGTGTCTACATTTTAATTGTAACTGTCACGTTTGCTCAGGGTCCCAAGCACGTCTCCAAATGAAGATCTGGAGTGCGTGGTGTGTTTTTACGACTACTCACGCAGTCGGCGGGTCCCGCGGCTGCTGCACTGCGGTCACACCTTCTGCGCGCCTTGCCTGGAGAAACTGGCCAGCGTGGACGGCGTTATCCGGACCATCTGCTGCCCCCTCTGCCGCTGGATCACCTGCACTCGGGCCAGCCTGACCCTGCCGGGGGCCTTGTGCGTCGACACCGACATCTGGGATCAGATGGCAGAGAAAGAGCAGAAGAAGAAGTGGACGAGGACGAACAAAGAGTCAGCGGAGGATTTCGGCGAGCGGCTCATCAGGCCGATGTAAGTGGAAAATATTTTCTAACTTTTTTTTATTTATTTTTTATTGCAAAAGCCGTTTAAGCATTTATTCTCTTGATATCCATCTTAAGGTCCCGTACTACTAGTTCTGAACATTTCTACACAAAGTGCCACTTAAAAAACACTGTGTACCACTAGAGAATCACTGCTAGATGTTCTAGTAAAATTGAATAACGTCACTAGTTTCTAATAAGACATTGGTTGTTCTACTAGTGTACTCTAACAAAAAAACTAACCAACTCTGGATAAGTAGTAGAAAATGGAAGGATGTACTACTACATGGACCTTAAGTTCACTATCAAGGATATCAACTAAATGCCCTAACAGCTTTCCATATTGCCCGATTTCATGTTGGAGTTTAAAAATGAATTAAAAACCTCTCATTCTCTCTTTCTCCTTAGCTTGGATTCAAATCACATCGTTCTCAAATCTACGCTCCAAAAAATGTTCAACTGCATTGCGGTGCATGAGCAACATTTGCAGGCCTGCTGATGTTTGCATTGTCCTCTCATATTCATCGGGAACATGTCTACAATATTTTTATTTTTTCAATTTTTTTTATACATTTATGTTGTATATAGTTTTTGAAGAAATTGAATAACTGTACAAAAAAATGAACTGTAAAGATGTTTACTTATTATTTATGTTTAATATTTTAGCATCTTGCATTTTTCTACCTACACTTCAGTCCTTCAAAAGAAAAAAAAAGGATGCAAGTGAATATTTCTCAACCAGTTTATGAGACTACTTTTCTTCATGGTACTTGAATAAAAAGAAAATACTGTCACTATCTCTATCTCTACTTCATTTATTTATTTACTAATGGTGGAAAACTATAAATGCATGGGACATTTATATTTTGTACTAGGAAATTGAACTGATGACAAAGGGAAATCTACCACAAATATTTTTGTATACAACACATATATTAGGGATGTAATGATACCGTCAATATTGTGATATCACGATAGTCAAACTCCCACAATATATCGTCGTCATCATGCCGCGATATTAACCCCTGGGCATTATTTTGAAATGACTTGGTCAGAACCATCAAAAAGCCCAAAACGGGTCACAATAATGCCTAAGTTAAAAGCAACACATCTGTTAATAAAAAAAAAAAAGTCAGGTTGATTTCCATTTGTGCAGTTCTAGCACCCCCTTGTGGCTAGTTTTATTTTTATTTTTTATTTTTTTTAGTAGTTTAATTTTCACGAGGCATTTATTGGCCCTTATACGTTTAAAATCCACGCTAATGGTCAGATGAAGGGGAAAGTAATATCTTTGTTAACTGAGTCAATATGTGGAGTAAGTGCCTCAATACATATATTTTTACATATAATATTTTTACAATATTTTTCATTGCTGTATAAGCACAATATTGTATTATTTTTTTTTTAGTATGAGATGGGTATGAGGTTTTTTTTTTCTTTTTTTAACAATGTGACTTTTTTTATATATCACCAACCTCCTCACAATATGTGATAAAAATTGTATTGTGGCCTTCGTGTTGTGATAATATCGTATTGTGATGTTTGGATATGGTTTCATTACATCCCTAATATACATACATACATACATATACATATACATATACATATATATATATATATATATATATATATATATAATATATATATATATATGTACACACACACATTACTAAAAGTATGTGCCATTCTTAATTTTTTACCAAAATGAATCTGAGAAGATGGAGTTGGAGAAGGCTCACAAAGAAAGAAGATAAAAAGGCTGAACAGGAAAAGCAAAAGAATGAAAGAAGAAAAGGCCTCTGAAACGTGCAAATCAAAGTTTTTTGTATTGAATTTGTCTTCCTTGACACCACAATGGATCTAACTATTTTATCAGATTATCGTCACGTGACACTATTGCTGTGATACATTTCTTAAGAAAGCGATAAAGACATCTGGTATGTTTGTTTTGTGACGGACTGTGCCACTGTAATGTTGTTAAACTTTCGCTGTGGCTTCTGATTTCATAGTCATATTGATTGCACGTGATCTCATCAGCACTGAAGCACACGTTTTAAAAGTATTAATTGTTCATGAAAAATAATGACGTTATCACATTAATTTTAGACAAAATATTATCTTTTTACTATTGAAAATGACTCAGTGAGTCAATGGTGGACGTCTGCCCGGTCGGCCGGCCCTCACTCTGCAACTCATTATCTCTGCATGTCATCCACTTTCATCAGTATTTGACAGGCAGGATAGTTGAGGAGCAAGGCCGAACTATTTCCTCCAGTAGAGGGCGACAAAGGGCTTTGACAGGGTCAATGTTGCCACCTCACACCACGTGTTTCGAAATTACAGTGACATTTAACAGTACAGTATAGCACGTGAGCGTTTTTGTTTCTACAAATAACATTTGCATAATTACTTTTCGTGACGTCACATAACCACCTTGAGCATTGAGCAAGGCCAGTTTGTGTGAAACGTTGGCTCAATGGCAATTCCACAGAAGTAAGATGACAACTCTTGGACTCTGAACAGAAGTACCGTAATATCACTTCACATTGACACCACGGGGCTAGACTGGATTATGATTATGATTATGATTATAATAGCCTCACGTACGTGATTGGGACGTACACACTTGGCAGCAGGCAGCAGATCCTGTTCGCTGATGACTCAAGACAGCTGAGCAACTTCGACAAATGGCAAATGTTCTCCAATACTTAAGCATAAAAATTTGTTATTAATTAACTGCTTTACTGAGTCTGTTGACTAATGAGTCGTTAGAATTGAATGTTCCATGATGACGCGGAAATGACTGGACCAAATTATCAGCAGCTTTTTTTTTTATGGCGCGTGGAAAACCGGAAACTACTCACCCCCCCCCCCCCCCCAAATTTTTGTTTTTATTTATTTATTTATTTATTTATTTATTTATTTTAAATAATTCGCACTCGATGTGAAAGAGATAAACATTTGTGATTGTGTAACAACAAGGCAAGTAAGAATTAAGGAAACATAACAGAAAAGAACAGAGGCAGCTCTACAGTTCCATTGGAAGCCAGTTATATTCAGTAGCCTATCCTAAAATACAGTACACCTCAAAACACAATTAATTAAAAACCAGCAGGTATTTTTAAGTACAAAGAACGGTGCAGCAACATCAAGTATTTAAAAGTAACAAGCAATAATAAATTGTCTGTCAAATTCTAACAACGAAAAACTTGCACAAACAAAAAGAAATATCTGCCAGCGCCCTGAGTCACTCACACAAAGTTGACAGCAGAGGGCAGTGTTTCACCTTTCACGGCCACAAACAATACGATTGATATCCCGTTGTATGCCACCACATTAATACGGCAATTTACGGCTGTCGGCTGTAATGTTGTTGTTTTTTTGTTTTTATTCAAGTTTTGTCTGATCGTATCTTTGCAATTTCGTTGAATGCCACGACGGTATGCTTTTCCAAAGATATGAATTAATAATAATAATTAAAAAAAAATGTGGTTCAGAAAATGGTGGATGGATGTAAATGGAAATTGTGCACGTGATGCAAATGTGACCGTCTGCTGCGCAAAGTGTAAAAGTCAAAGTCATTTAACACAAAAGCTACCGTGTGTTGATTAGATAACGTATAGTCTTGTTGCGGAAGGTTTTTTTCCCTCACCTTGCAGTGTGACTGAAACTCCTCAGAAGACGGTTTACAATCGAGATTTCCCTGGAAGAGTGGGTTGCCCGTGTGTCACGTGACATAAACAAATTGTGTCTTTAAAACCAGCTGCAGAAGCACTCAAACCTCAGCCAACTGTCCACTAACCTCACAAGGCAACATCACTCTCCTCGTACACGTAAGTTGTCTCAAATATTGTGCAAATATGTTTGCACAATGAGATTCTATGACTTTGCAATAAACGCCACCACATGCGATGAGAGTTTAAACTTTCACCTTTAATTGATGTGGTTTTGCTTAGCCACATATTTTTTATTGTATCATATGAAATCTAATTGTAACCTAATTGTCATACGCACCCAGCTTGTCGTCAGCATGTCGCCAAATGAAGATGTGGAGTGTGTGGTGTGTTTCCACGACTACTCACGAAGTCATCGGGTCCCACGCCTGCTACACTGCAGCCACACCTTCTGCGCCCCTTGTCTGGGGACTCTGGCCAACGTGGACAACGAGATCCAAACCATCTGCTGCCCCCTGTGTCGGGGGATCACCACCTTTCAAGCCAGTCTGCCGTTGCCCGAGGCATTGTGGGTAAACACCGCAATTTGGGATCAGATACCAGAGAAAGAGCAGAAGAAGAAGAAGAAGAACAAGGAGGAATCGGTGAGGATTTTGAACAAACAGCTCATCAAGCCACTGTTAGTAAGTCAAACACCTTTAAAAAAAAAAAAAAAAAAAATGACGTCACTGTAGTCCTCATGTTAGTCTAAAAATCATTTTCTTCTTTTCTCATCAGCTCGGATTCAAATCATTTCAAGTCTGCGCTGCATAAAGTGTTCAACTGTTGTGTGGGAGATGAAGGACATTTGGTCTTCTGAAGCTTTTGCTGTCATCTGATATTCATCTGGACCAGTACGACATCACACATCCTATTCTTTGTATCAAAGTTGTGTGTGTTTTTTTAATCCAGTTTCTCAACTGTACATTCACATGGTTAAACTGTGATTTTATTTTTATACTGTATATGTCCATTTATATTGTAAAGTCCAAAAGGAAACATTTCCTGCTGTGTATATATACATATATTTTAATTGTGTATTAAACCAAACATAAGAACTAACTGGTCCATGTGTATGTAAAATGCTTTTTTTAGTTTTAATTTTTTAATTAATAGGGTCTATTTTATATTAACTGTCCAAATGTTAGTAAAGTCATCAGTCATTAGAAAAACAGTCCAAGTATTGCAAATGTCCACAGTCAGATATAACAAACCAATGGAATTTCTTTTTAAGTTTCTACAGTCTTTACATTTTAGGATACCGGATATTTAAAATTATTTAAGGGCAAGTACCGATTCTAGGTATGGGCTGATAGCCATTTCAATGTATCGGTACTTATATAATAATATCAGCATCATATAATAAGAACTTAAAATTGCCATTCATTTTATGCAATTTAGAGGGAAAATGCTATATATATATATATATATATATATATATATATATATATATATATATATATATACATACACACACCGGTACGTCTTTCTTTAGAACTATTTGTAATTGTTTTGTTTTTTTCAAAGTTGGGATGTTTGGTAGTGACGCCATTTTTTTTTTCAGGACCACTATCAGTACGAGTACTTGACTCTTGAGTAGTCACTGATACGGCCACCACTACATAGTATATAAAATCCGCCCACCCCTTAAAACATCCATCCATCCATTTTCTTGACCGCTTATTCCTCACAAGGGTCGCGGGGGCTGCTGGCGCCTATTTCAGCTGGCCCTGGGCAGAAGGCGGGGGACACCCTGGACTGGTTGCCAACCAATCGCAGGGCACACAGAGATGAACAACCATCCACACTCACACGCACACCAAGGGACAATTCGGAGCGCCCAATTAACCTGCCATGCATGTCTTTGGAATGTGGGAGGAGACCGGAGTACCCGGAGAAGACCCACGCGGGTACGGGGAGAACATGCAAACTCCACCCAGGAAGGTCGGAGCCTGGACTCGAACCGGAGACCTCAGAACTGGGAAGCGGACATGCTAACCACTCGACTACCGTGCCGCCCCCCCTTAAAACAATGAAATAATTTTAAACAAAGACCTACATATCCCAAAATAACATTTTCCCTTAAAATTGCATGAAAGTAATGGCAATTTTCTATTCTAGAACTTAATCATATCGGCCACCATCATGAGGACAGATACCTTAAAATTAGGCTAGCATCGGTACTCGCCCATCCCTAATCTACGGTACAAGCAGTATCGGTATTTGGTAACGCATCGGTGACTACTCAGGAGTTGAGTACTTGTACTGGTATTGGTCAGAAGTGGTATGAAAAATCCCTAATTAAAATTCACGTTCACTGGAATGCCAACTCATCCACTGGTTGATGATCTTTAATGCAGCAAGTTATATTTCTCACATGAAGTAGTTTAATAACACCAATAACATGCAAAGTAAAAGTGGATCATTGCCATAATAAACCCAAGTTGTATTACTATTTACACAGACCTTTTTATGAATGTGCATTGCGTTAGCAGTAATTAAAAAAAAAAAAAAAAAAAAGTTTTCCAGTGAAGTGATAAACAGAAACAATGCTAAATGTCCGCCCACTTTGTCAAATGCTCGTTCTGGACAGCCCTATGAAATGCTGTATTGGTTCAACTAGACTCACATGAGGTTCATTCATAACCGACCTCAGGAAGTTGCATGATCAGCAAACAGTTCTTTTGGATTAGGTAATGTGAAATGAAATGACATGACAAGACCCGGTTGTGTTTGTGGTAGTTTTATTGCAAACAGTGATGGTGGATTATTGAGCAGAAACATTTCCCTGAATTAGTTCTACAGAGTAGCATCTTTAACTACTAGGATAAGGTCAAATTACAGTTAAATACTCAGACATTACAACACAAAACGATGCAAACACAATGCAGGGAAGGATCGACTAAAAAGCTTTGAGAACCCACAGATACCATAAGACTTCACTGCAGTCACCTGAAGGAAAACATCTCTCTTCTGCAACATTTTGGCTGGATTCTTTTTTTTTGTTTGTTGTCACTCATTCACACAAGAGCTTCTTATACAACATGAAGTAATCAACCAAAAGATTATATGCCAATATTAGCCAGTCAATGGGTACTGCAGCAAGCAAACATCCTCAGACTTTTTTTTTCCTTCTTCCTTTTTCATAAAAACTGGCCTTTACTTAAATCCACTAAGAGGTCCTACATAACAGTGGCTAGCGGATATTGCGTTTAACAGGTGTGCTTATGACACTCAGGATTTGTTTTATCTTTTAAAGAGAAACGGGGTCATTTCCTTTCAGAAACAATAAAACCAAAAAAAGCTTTCCATGTCATTTGTCAACATGACGATCTCACTTATCGGGACTTCATAAATACAGTTAAAAAGGAAAGCAAAAAAACAAAACAAAAAAACAAAAAAACCCCCCACAACTATTGCATGGTTCATCTGGCCTAAAACACTGTCACAACATGAACACACGATCACACGTGCACTTAAATTAACATTGAGCCATCACATTGGGCCACCTTTCGCAGCTTCAACCCCAACGCCATTGTTTTCGTCTTCCCACCATACAGAGACTAAACTTAAGTTAAACATAGCAAAAGACAATGTGAGTTAACAGACGAGGGTCAAGTACAGTTATTGTTGGGTTAGCTAAAACACAGGGACTCGCTGGATTAGTGTCAGCTAGTCCTCCACTAGCACAGGAAGTTGGCCTAAAAGTGTCATCGTAGCTTGTGACAGGAGCACACTCTCTTCACACAAAGAAACAATGAACGCCAAACAGGAAGTGGATAAAATAAGGGCGTCGGATTCTATTTTCAAAATGGAAAATAAAAGGACAAGCCTTGTGATGAAAAGCAGCAATCGGATACGTGACAGTCGTCCCTCGGTGGCGCTACCTTATAGGTAGGGGTACTGCGTGAGGCGTCGGGGGCTCAACTGGTAGGCGCCGTACGCCTCGGCCCGCGGCGTCACACTCACGTAAGGGGAGGCGGTGGCGAACTGCTGCTGGTAGACCGCCGGCAGGCCGTGCAGCAGGCTGCTGACAGACTCCTTGCGGCCGGCCGAGTCTCTCCGGGAGGATGAGGAAGAAGAGGCGTACGTGGCTGCATAGGCAGAGGGCGAGTGTCCCGAGTGTCCGTGCCCGCCGTGGCCTCGGCCAAGCAGCTGCTCCATGACCTGAGAGGCGGATGAGAGGGCGGTGGAGGCCGGGTAGGTGTACAGGCCGGCTGGCCCCGCCGCCGACACGGAGGCCAGCGCCGGCACCTCGGGGAAGTTGTAGTGCGGGGCCGAAGCGGCCGCGGGGAAGGTCTGCTGCCGACGCAACGATGAGTCACTGTGGGGCGCCCCTGGACGCTCCTGAGATGAAGACACCAGGGGCTGGACCTGAACGGCGCATACAAAATGTTTGTCAGCGTATGCTCTGCTATGATTGAAAGCATGATGACATGTTGAATCGTCGAGTGAACAAAATTGAGCTTAAAAAAAAATAAAATAAAGTGTGGTGCAAAAAAAAAAAAAAAGTTGGGCACCACTATACTGCGCATTGACTTTGACTCAAATGTCATCACATTACTGTAGACTACAAAAAATCTGCAGCCGTACAAGCCTTAGTCTAAAATGTATTTTGGACTTTTAAAACTCCAAAATGATTTTTAAAAAATGGCTAAATTGTAAGTTAAAGAAAATATTTATTTGATAGATACATTTATATGGAAATGACACAAAAAAAAATTGGAATTATTTTTTCCCTCTCCAGTACAGTGGTACCTCTACTTATGAACGTCCCTTTCAAGTTACGAAACGCCTCAACTGTTAAATATTGATAAAAATACAGAATGGGCTGCTAATCGCAGCTCCCGGAGTTTACTGAACGCAACATACTTACAGCTGCTCTGCCATTGGCTATTACCTTAGCATCTTCCTGGCATCCGATTGGCTAAGAGTTACCTCTACCGTATGTGTCTATGTGTGTAAATTGATAGATAATAGATATGTGTCTTCTCTGTAGCATCCTCGTCATTCTCCCCTCGGGCCATGAGGTGTTCACATAATTAATACATTTACGTAAAACTAACGGCCAACAAATTTGTGCAAGAATTCAAGCAATTGGTGATTGATGACGGCTACGTTGCACAGCAAGTTTTTAATTGCGACGAGACGGGCCTTTAGAGGCCTCACTGTACCTGAAGTTTCCATGAAGTGTTCACCAGTCGGGCAATTGCTCAATGTTTGCCTTGGACATTTTTGAAGGATTGTTTAATAAAAAAAATAAATAAAAAAAAATAAATAAATAATTGGATCAGTTCTTTACAAAAAAGCACTTTCACTAATACAGCCATCCAAAAGCTTACCACAAGATGGCAGTAACTCAGTTGCTAGGCACCGCGATGCCAGCAGATGGCGCCAAAGCAATATTTTCACATTAGACCAGCACAGAACTGTTCAAAGTCAACAGCAGCAGATCCCCTCCGCATATCCACGGTTCACTATTTACAAATTCACCTGCTTGACTTTTTCGGTGGATACTTTGCCGAGCTATTAATTGAAAATTTTCCCTTATTTGTGGTTTGGCCTTTTTCTGAAACACCCAAAGTAGAGTAGCTTCAAATTGGAGTATTTTTATTCCGGTTGGTCATTCGCTTTCATTCGAATCAGAACACAAAGCTGCATGTAAACCTGGCTAATTACTAGGGGTGTCACGATTCGCCAACTCCACGATTCGATTTAAATTTCGATTTTGGGGTCACGATTCGATTTTTTTTTCGATTTTTTTTTTTTTTTTTTTCTCCGCTCCCCCACTTTATAACACAGAGGCATATGCTTCTGTAGGCTAAGGCTAGTCTATGATCATTGGTTCTATTCATTGTACAGTAAATCTTATTTCAAAAGATCGGCTACATATAGGTGATGCAATTTCCATATTATTTTTGTGTAAATTTATGTAATATATGATAATTGACATTAGGCAGGAATGATCAAATTCAAAGAATTTATTTACAATATAAAGTTAACCGTCTTGTTCTTACTGAAGTGTAAAATAAAAAATAAAAAAACAAAAACAAAAAGTCACAGTGGGTGCCTGCCATCTATTGACTGTTTTTGGTTACAACAGTGTGCTGTGCGTTCCTCTTAAAATAATGTGCAATGTGCAACAACAACAAAAAATATATTGTATCCAAAGTCATGGAACAAATACAGCCTGAACAAACTATATCCCAACATTTACAGTTGCTGGGCATACTGTAGCGTGGTTCAAGTACACTAATTAAATGTTTGAATCCAGCGTTTTCCAAGGCTGCAGGTCTGCTGCTATAAATAGACCTATGGATCTGGCGTTTCGCGCGAGCTGAAGTGTGTGGAAGTTTCACTGTAAATGAGGATGAAATAGTTGGTTGGACCGTTGTTTTCCCACTTCTAGTTGAATTTGATAAATCTAAATCTTTGTGATGCCTGCGTAAATGTCCCGTCATGTTTGTCGTGTTTCCCGTTGTTACGGCTGGCGGCTCGGGCCATTCAGTTTGAATGCGCCAGCGCGACACTCTGATTGGAGGACTGTGCCAGCGCGACACTCCGATTGGAGGACTGTGCCAGCGCGACACTCCGATTGGACGACTGTGCCAGCGCGACACTCCGATTGGACGACTGTGCCAGCGCGACACTCCGATTGGACGACTGTGCCAGCGCGACGCTATTGTGTATCCGTGTATTATACCCCTATTAGTTATTGTTTCTCCTCCGTTCTGTCAGTTCTGTCAAATGCGGTTATTATTTGTTCACCTTCCACTTTCACTCCCTTGTCAAACCCCTGCCTGAAATTTCAATTAAAACTACTCAGATGTTAAAGTCGACCCGTGTTTATCTACTCTATATTTTCTGTTATTGTGTTACTTCCCTTCCCCTTGACGAGCCGGGCGTAACACCGTGGCCGAGTACAGTACGCGCACATAGCATATCTTGCAACTGTGGTCTTTTTATCGACAACGTGAACGTTGTCGACATAACTCACCGGGAACGCAAAATGTTTCCAAACTGGTGACGAGAGAAGCGGGAGCGGCTTGAAGCACCATTGCTGTGTCTGTCCGCGCTTGCCATCATGACTGCAGGAGAAGTCAGCTAACAAGTGCCGTTAGCTAGTAGCTGAATGGCTGCGTCTCATTTGCTTTCCTGGGAGGTGGCGGTGGCGGCGGTGGCGGCGGGCGCGGGGGGGGGGCATCGAATCGTGTGTCCTCTCTTCTATTTCGATGCTCGAAATCGTGACGTAATTTCGATCGATTTCGATAAAAAATCGAAATCGTGACACCCTTACTAATTACTCGCACTTTTTTGCTCTTTCCACCAAGGTTTGGTCCCAATCCACCATAAATAGCAGGAAATTACTGTAGGTGAATTTGTGAGTAAACTGTATATATGTGTTAATATTTGCTGGCTCAACATAACAGCGGCCTCACCTGGCTGAGGTTTAAGGGGCGTGACTGGCTGAGCATCAGTCCGTGTCGCTCCAGGCTCTCCCCCGAACTACTTGGCTGCTGATGAGACATTCTCTTGGGTTTCATGTAGTTCACTAGGGTTATTTAAAAGAAAAAAAAAAAAAAAGTAATGTGTGTTAACTACTGCCACTTCCAATTCCAAAACAGCCGCCATGAACGATGGCTGTGGGACGAGTACGCTTCTCACCAGTTTCTGGGCGGCTACGTGAAGCTGCTCCTCTCTCCGGTGCCTGAATTTTGACTGAAGGCGCCACCACTGCCAGAGACTTGGCCTGTCGAGAGGAAACGGTGCTGGTTGCGTGAAGTGTGCGTGGACGTGGAGTCAGGGGGCTGGCGGTGGACGAGTCGGAGTCGTGCACAGTCACACAGCTGATAACATTTGTGCGCTGGCCCAAAGTAACACTGTAAACCAAAGACAAATGGATTTACTTCAACATCCACATTTTGCTGGGTAAAATTTTTTTTTTGTGTCAGATACGCACTTGGCAGGGTGAAACTTGCGCTCATCCTCTGTGTCGGTGTCGCTGTGGATTGTTATGATGCTGACCGCCGGGCTGGGGGTGTCAGAGATGACGATGGGCTGCGACAAGGTGGCCATCAGGCTGGACGACGTCACACCATTGGTGCCGAGCAACGAAGTGGTCGTGATACCCCTAAACAGACGCAGTGAAAACAAACACTGAGCTCCTTCATGCGAAAAGTGCCAAACAGTAAATTCAGTTCATCCAAACAATGAGTTAGTGTGGCTAAGTTAGTAAGAACTGTAAATTATTACTTCTAATGGAACCATGAGTCCGTTTGTGTGACGATAAATATCTGTAGCCATAAATCTTTCTTGGTCACTGACCTATTTCTGTTCTCTCCTCGCCTGGCTTTGACCTTCTTCCTCTCCTGTTGAGTTTTGGTTTGTGCTGTGCTCCTGTCAAGGTTAAAAAAAAATGAATAATTAAATACATTTAAAAAAATCATTACAAATGAAAATGTTTTCATTTGTAATGACCATTGTAAAGAAAATTTTCCTTGAAAAAAAAAATAAAAAATCAGAAAATGAATAAACAATCTAGAGGAAAATGCATTATTTTGTACAGGGTTCCTACATCTTAAAACCAAGACTAAGATTTGAATTCCATTTAAAATTAACCTTCCAAAAAAATACACAGTATTCTAATAAATTTTTGTGTGTGTGGAATAGGGGTGTTAAAAAAAATCGATTCGGCGATATATCGCGATACTACATCGCGCGATTCTCGAATCGATTCAATAATCAGCAGAATCGATTTTTTTTTTCTTTTTTTTTTTTTTTTTTAGGATTCACACCTTGAGCATGGAAGAATGTTATATGAACGGCACATTAAGCCTTAATATTTTTATTTTAATGCTGTTCAAATGTGAAACAGATTGCAAACTGTTTATGTACAGTGGCTCACGGTTATAAGCCTCAAGTTTTAGATAAATATATTCATACAAATCTTACAGTGTACATGTACAAATTTACTGATAGTATTTTCTAAATTTGAATGGAAAAAAATCGCAACAATCGACTTATAAATTCGTATCGGGATTAATCGGTATCGAATCGTGACCATTCGTATCGGGATTAATCGGTATCGAATCGAATCGTGACCTGTGAATCGTGATACGAATCGAATCGTCAGGTACTAGGCAATTCACACCCCTAGTGTGGAATATAAATGTAAGAAACAACATTTTTATCAATCTTAGGGGGCGGCCATTTTGCCACTTGCTCGACTGAAAATTACATCACATCATCATTGCTCAGGTAATCAATCAGGGCTCACCTGCCTTCTGAGTTCAGTTTTGTGCCCCCCCGAGAAAGTCAGATGTTATTGATGTTCATTATAATAATGATCATGTGCCTTACTAATGCGACTGGGAAGACTGCTATGCTTGACATACCTCCAGTTGTGTCCCTGCTGGGCGTTGGCATCAGCGTGATGGGAGTCCCGCGGTGACTCCGCAATATTTGCCTGGTGAGCAGAGCTGTGGATGGCTACGCCCGGGACCTGCTGCCATGACGACGGGATGAGGATTTGTTGCGTTCCAGTGGGCCAGGCCTGCTGGGAGAAACAGCCCAGAGAGTCAAGTTTCAATCCCAGTAACATCAGTGGATCAATGACAGAATTCCATGGCTGGAACAAGTCAGGCAAGCTAGGCCATGCTGAGAAATAAACCCAAAGACTCCTTAACGCAATAGAGCCAATCTCTGCTGCAGGCAAAGCACAACATAAGCGAGCAACCTTTCCCAAGCCATTCCCATAACTTTTTTTTTTTTTTTTTTTTTTTTTATTTAAGCACTGCCCTGCAAAATCATGCAAAGCGCAAACACTGAAGCACTGGAAACAGACCAGGATGTGTACAACAAAAACAAAACAAATCACGGTGCCTGTTAAAGAAGAAACAGATGTTAGTTGGGTTTTGTTAACTGATAACAGTATGTCTGCAGCATGCCATATGTTGCGGGGCTGAAATAGAAAGTGTCAGAGTGAAATTGTGGAGATTTGGAGGTGCACCATCCTGTGCTGAAACCAAAAAAGGAGGACAGGATATGAGAAGCTGCAAGCAAAGCGCAGACCAACTCAGCAACACATGCGCTCCATGCCCTAAGCACACCTATGGGGAAAGAATGGGGGAGAGAATGTCAGAGTGTGTGAATGATGTGAGGAGAAAAAAAAAGGAGGACGAAGAGGAGTCCTTTGAGATAATGTGTTTAGTCAATGTATCTAAAAATCACAAATAAAATGTCAGCAAGGGTGCAAGATCATCAGAGCACTTGACTCCACCAGCAGTTTTCCTACAAATAAGCTAAACTACAATACAAATATCGTGGGATTTTGAGTACACTATAGATAATTAGGAAGATTGAGATTCAATGTGTAATGCAGAGACAGAGAGGAAAGCAAACAAACGAAAACAAAGTTGGATAAGGAGAGAGACGAGGCCTTATTGGTAGCAAGAAAGTGCACGTCGTTCTTTGTGGTTCTTTACCAGCACTGTGGCTGTGTGCTCCAAGAGGGTGGGTCGACCCACCCCGGCACCTAGCCCGACTGGTAGAGAATACTGGGAGGCTATGCCTGATGGGGGTGGGTGCAGGGTGGCTACCATCAGGGGTGTACAGGAACCCTGGAAGATGTGAGGGAAGGCAGTGTGAGAAAAGAAAATGTCCTTTGAGGTGGCCGTGTGATTTAGAGAGCAGATAAATCCAGCTGGACGCACCATCTGGACACGCAAACTGCAATTTTTTTTATTTTTATTTTTTTAGCTGAAAACCCGATTTGTGGCCAAACGAAGCTCAGGACTGGACACGCCTAAAGTCCTGCGTGACAGTCACATCAGTTATGGAAATACAAAGCGTAATTAGTTGAAAAATAAATGAAATAATCATAGCCATATTTCTTACTTCACACCATAATAATTTGTTAAGATGCATTAAACGAAACCAACATGTCATGTATGAAATGTAACCTTGGGAAATGCGGGTGACACATGATGACGCAGCAATTTATCAACTCTGGATGCAAGAAAAGCAAACTGACTTTTCTTAAATAAAACCACAAAACCTGCCATACCAGCACTTAAATGCCAGCAAACCACCCAACACAACTGAAAACAAACAAGAAAAGCTGACAGTCAAATATTGTGTGATTTATTTTCTCGGAGGATTAGCAGACATCAAACATGCAAACGCCCACAAATTCTTACCTGTGTGAGCATGCTGGGCTGGATCTGCAAGGACTGGGCAGGCTGGTTCTGAGGTACGATGGGAACCGAGTTTTCCATCCTCACAGGGAAACTGGAGCTTTTGCTCGATGACTGCAGCCCTGGACATCATTTCCACAGAATGATACTGATCAATATTTCCCAAAATGATGCTCGATGCAGAAGATAATGTGGACAATACAATTGGGATACAGCTGTGCCGTGACTTTTGAGTAATCCACGTTATGAGTTTTTCAAGATACAAGTCGTTGCTCGGCCATTTTTTGTTTTTGTTTTTTTTTTTTGGTCTAAGGTTGTGAACAAAAAATTAATTTATGAGCACTTCATGAGGGCACTGCAGCAAACTTTATAGAAATCAGCAGTTTGCGAGCAATTGTTTGAAAAACAGTGCTTCAAGCAGTTTATTGCCACTCCTAAGTAAAGTTTACTGTCAATCTAAACAAAAAGAAAAAAAAGAAAAAAAAAAGAGAATTATGTGTTGTGTATTTAACCAACCAAAACATTGCCATGAATCTGTTAGCTTAAGGCTAACACTTAATGGAAAACACAATGGCTGGGCTAGCACAACTAGCATAGTCAGGGTATCAATATACACTATCCACAACTGTATTTGTATCTCTTATAGAGATAGACTGATATGTCCCCCCTTCCGCCTTTTTCCCCCCAGGACCAACACCAATCATGAGTCAAGGAAGTTGATAACCTATGTTCGGAGCTGATGTTCATTTTCAGTAAAATAGGAAAAAATAATGGCGTCAACATTTTTTAAAATAAAAATCCCAACTCACAACTTTGTGGAAATATCTTGAAAGTCTCAGATTTGCAAGCTGTTGAAGTTTTTTTTTTTTTTTTTTTTTTTTAAATCTTAGAAAACAGACATCGTTCTTTTACAATTCTAAGAAATTTCTAACAATAAGTTCAGGGTCATCAGTGTGTCTTAAAAAGTTAAAGGATCTGATTTTAAATAAATAGTTCCCCGATGTTAAAACAGTTCTTATGTCATCTTTCAACAGCTGTCAGATTATTTAAAAATGCAGAATATCAGCACAGTTGCACCAGTAATTGGCCCAGACGATAATCGGTCTATCCTAATCTCTTACCTTGAATAGTGGAAGGTGGGCAAACAATCAGAGTCTGCTGGAAGGGTTCTGCCTGGCTACACAGCCCAGCAGGACGGGTTGGAATAGGAACACTTTGTTGAGTCAGACCAGGAATGTTGATGGTCGCCTGCTGGTACAACGCCGGCTGATAATTTAGTAAAGGCACCGCTCCCCCTGCAGAAGGCACCTGTTGGAGATTCACTAGTTAATACGTTTTTACGATACTTAAGATGCAAGAAGAGCGGGTGTTGAGCTTGCCTGGTTATGCTGGTTGAGTTGGCTACTGAAGGTAACAGTCAGGTTTCCTGCTGCAGCACTGGGGACTGCATTGGTGGAGTAGAGGGATTTGTTGCTGTCATAGGTGCTCCGGCGCTTGCAGATCTCCATGTTCTGGAAGCACGACTTCACGCTGTGGAACAACATTTTATTTTCTTTGAGAACCTTTCAAGAAACTATCACCATAAGAAGAAAAAAGTGTAATGGTAGGCACGATGGTGGAAAATTTCCTAAGGGGCGGAAATTTTTCAGAAGATTTCCACTTCAGAATTCTTTCCATGGCAGTTAAGATGGGGATTTTTGTTTTTTTAGATACTTCAAATTAGAGCCTCTCCATGGAAATTAAGGAAACTAAACGGCAATTGAGAGTAATTTAAAGGCCCATGACGCATGATTCAGAGTTTTTGCAAATTTGCGACCCCTCTGGCGAAACGCAGAATGGACGCCAGCAACGCGCATGGCCAGGATCATGAGCATGACGTCATGATCAGAGCAAAAGTTTAAGTTTCCGGCCCGACCACACCAATATTATTTCACTTTACAAGAAAATAGAGGCAACAGTCATTGTGTCACAGTAGTGCCTCCTGTCCATTATACAATTCTTAAAACGTGCGGGTGAAAAATATGGTTATTTTAACACTCCAATTTGAGTCTCAAGTTGCGTCATGCCCCTTTAAAAAAAAAAAAAAAAAAGGGTATTATATTCATTTTTTTTTTTTCAAAAAACAGACATCCATGCAAATTATATACCGTAATTAAAAAGCATGACAATTCAACAGATGTATTTTGAAGAACGGTTTGTTTAAAATATTTTACTGAAACACCCACCCAACTAAAATTTCACTGAACAAAAATATTAACGTTGAGTTAAATATTACCTAGCCTAGTTTAAAAAAATTGCCAATTATCTATCTCCCCAACCACGATAAAAAAAAAAAAAAACTGTTTCATTCAAAATGTTAAATGAAAAGAGTCCCTCTCCCTCTATTAAAGTTCCATTCAACATACAAAAAAAACCTTCTCTCAAGCTTAATGTGCCTCTCTAATGGTCCGAACATTGGCAACTTAATTTGTAGTTCTGGAATTTTAGGCTTATTTTCTTGTGGTTTTTAGCAAATTTTGGAAATCCCACATTTAGGTCTGGTACAAACAACGACAATTGGGAAGTTTTGTCCCAGTTTTGCAACTTCACAACCAAGGATGTCAAACACCCGACTATCTTATGTCTTAAAAGATAATCCTCGTATGTGGGGTGTGTTAAAAGAGGATTTGTTATTATAATAGGGTCCCCAAACAAGTCGGGGCAGACAACCTTAAAAATATGTCTAAGCTGCTTGATCAATAAATGCTCTTGAATGCACACAATGTAGGAGAAAACTCTTATTTACTAATTTTGTGGAAGAAAGCCATGTCTTAGTTTTCACCCTTATTTTTAAACATTGGGATATATTCTCTCTTTCTTTTTAGACAAAATGAGTGAAAATAGTGAGGATAGATTCATTTGAGTACCGGTATGTGTGTTTTGTTAAAATCGATCACTCCAGTGAATAAAAACAAAACACACATCGTATCCACTCCAAGCACGCCTTCACTGGCTATGCAGCAAATATGTTGTCCAGGTTCTTTCGCCGATGTGTACACAATGAAATGGGATTGTATCGATTTTGGAGATGAAAAGGGGTGTTTCATGGGCAATTATTTATTTACAAGTTGCTTCATTGAAAATGAAGGGCAGTTTCAATTGCAGAGTTTACCATACTTATTGGCACACTTACTGAGAGCTGTGTGGATAATCCATGAGGTGGCTCATTGTAACGAAAGGGTGACCCAGTGTCTTTGTAGGTGTGATCCTCTTGTCAGCGTCGAGGCGGAGCATCCTCTTCAGGAGATCTATGAACTCTCGCCTATCAGCTTTCTCAGCCAGCATGTCTGTCCCTTCCAAGTGAGATGAAAGGTTGACCTGGGAAAAAAATATTTTTATAGCTCAATGTTGTATTCACTTCTTAATGTAGACATATGACGCGATTTCCATAATAAGATTAAAAAAAAAAAAAAAAAAAAAAAAAAAAAAAAGGTACCTGCATCATATCATCCAAACAGTTGAAGATATATTTCCTAGCTTCCTTAGATTTGATGCCCATTTCCATTTCGTGTTCTGATGGCGTCTGCAAAACAGATGATCATGTTATCACTCAGCTTTCAGAATCCACATTACTGTCTGAATGATTGATGTGGGTTTATTGACCTTAAGTCTCCAAAGTGGGTAGCTCGAGTCTGGTCCTCTGTTGAAAAAGCGGCTGGTTTTCGTGCCTGCACTGAGTAGGTACTCAGCTGGCAGGCCTTGAGTCTGAGAAATGTAGCGGATCTGGGAAGAGTGAAAATATATATATGTATTGTACTTAAGTTAATACATTTGGTTAGGTTGAATTGTGGCACTGACCTGATCATATTCTGAGGCTCCAGGGTAGAGAGGCCATCCCAAGAAAAGCTCAGCAATCACACATCCCAGAGACCACATGTCAATAGCCTCACAGAACTGCAAGCCTAAAATGATCTCAGGAGCCCTGCACAGCAAAGCACAAGTTTTGAGCGACGACAATGATGACGTTACAAAGTGAGGGTGTGTCATCATGCAATACCTGTAGTAGCGAGATTGCAAATATGTTGAGCACACAGCCTTAGAAACGTGGCTTGCAGAGCCAAAGTCGATGACCTTTACCCTGTACGGCTGCCTGAGGGGGTCCACCAGCATGATATTCTCAGGCTTGAGGTCAGCATGAATCAATCCCAAGCTCTTGAGCTTCATCAGTGCCGTGGCCACCTAAACATATCAACATTAGTCTGGCTGCAAACTTTTTTTTTTTTTTTTTGCATGAGGGTTTGAATGGGAGAAGGTATGCATACCTGTTGTAGGATGGGTCTAATGTGCCGAAGAGGCAGCGGGCTGAACTTGCTGTGCTTGAGAAAGTCATACAGGTTCTGCTCGAGCATCTCAAAAACTAAGCATGTATGACCCTTGTGCTGGAAGCACTCATAGGAGCGCACAAAGTTGTACTCATCTGCATTCTCTGCACTCAGTCTGTTCAGGATGCCCACCTGGGAAAAAGAAAACAAGAAAACAAATCAGCTCAAGGAAAATGAGTGTCCTGTCATGCTTGCAGATCATGAGAGAAGAGATGAGATGTTACCTCAATTTGTCCCTGGCGAGCATATGAAGGATGGTTCTTGAGAATCTTAATTGCCACAATCTCATTAGTTCCCCTCTTCCAGCACTTGGCCACTTGTCCAAAGGTGCCCCTCCCCAAGAACTCCAAAACTTCGTAGCTGCAGGACACCGAGCAGAGGATCTCGTGCTGCACCAGCTGATAGTCGCCTTCCCCGTTGGAGCTGCTGCTTTTGGTGGTTGGCGCCGAGTGAGGTATGGACTGGCCCGTGCCGCCGCCACCTCCGCCTCCCGTACGGGTGGAGAACGTCGCCGCCGGCGCCGAGAGCTCCTCCAGAATTTGCACACTGCCACAGCCGCTCCCACTGCCCTCATTGGTCTCCTCAATCTTTCGCTTCTGCCCGTGCCGGTGCCCTCTCGTTTCCGAGGGCGCCTCGACATGAGCGTAGGAAGAGGAGGTCGCGTGTTCGGCGACACGCCGACTGGAACCCCGAGGAAGACTACCGGTGCTATCAGCTGCCCGAACCACCACTTGACCCCGAGATCCGGGCGCAGTTGGGGGGAAGACCAGGGACGGTGCAAAGGGTGGGACGGCCATGGCTGGGGTGAAGGTATACGCCGACTGGCCCGCTATGGAGCCGTACGCTTCAGTAGTGGACACATCCCAAACATTGTTCTCCACCTTCAGCTTCTTGACACGGCAAAAGGCACTGGAGGAGATGGAGGGAGGCGAGAAGACTTGCAGCTGTGAGGCCATAGCTGGGAAAGAGAGATCACATTTTCAACAAAACATAGATTTTTGTAACCCCTTAACTCAATATTCCACTGCATTATACAATCAAATGAATGCCAAACTCATGACAACCTAATCTTGTTCACACTGTTCAACCCCAAAATGTCAGACCCTCAAATACCAAGAACAACCAGTAAATCAAAAATAAGGCTAATATAGTGGAACCTTAAAACAGTCGCAATTTGGTAATTAGCAATTTGTTACGATTATGAAGCCCTGTTTTAGCCTGGAACTGATTTTTTTTTTTTCTAGAGGAAAATTTCATCCAAAAACATTCAAAACAAATCCCAAAGTGATCAGCGTTTTGCACAAGGCCCACTCGCACACTTTCTATGGCGCCTGTCCTCATTAAGCATACAGGTGAGCTAGAGCCAATCCCAGCTGAATTTGGGCAAGAGTGAGGGCACACTTTGGTTTGATCACCAGTCTACTGTAGGACAAACAACCACAGCAATCACATTCACACCTATGGACATTTTAGAGTCTTCATGAGGCTAATAACTATCTTTATGGAATGCAGGAGGAGCCCCGAGTACCACGGAAAAACTTGTGAAAGCACAGGGAGAGCATGCAAATGCCACACAGGAAAGCTGATTCAAATCCTAAACTCAGAACTGACTGAGGCAAGTGTGCTAACCAGTTAAAACTCATTCACTGCCAGTCATTATAGAAAATTTTTACATTTCCAATACTCACGTGATATTACATTCAATAATTATATATAAACCGAATCTACCAAATAACAGAATAGACTCCCTACTTTTTGTCCCGTCCCGTTCTTTTATAATTGACAGCAGAAAAATGTAGGTTTGCCAAAATACAGCCATTTCTCCCATGGACTCTGAAACTGTGTTTATTTCCTATAAAATGGGGCAATGATGTCATCTACCGGTGGTTGGGCATCAGTAAAGTTGTTTCCAAGTTTGATATTTACAGTGGAGCATGCTCAGATTCGCCCCCATTTAGCACCGCTCTAAAAAATACAATTGACAAGTATACTTGTCAAAGGCAGTGAATGAGTTAAATGCCTTTGCTGCCCTTTACAGTACCATAATGTGTCTCCACTGGACAGACTATGTACAACCAAAGCTGTGAAATCTGACAACCCAACATCACATTCTGACTTTTACAACTACGTATGCAATGCAATCTTGTTGCAAACATAAATCAACATGTAAACAAAATCAGATTAGGAACTATGACCTCACATGTTATAATAAAATTGTCAAAAAAAAAAAAAGGAATAGAATTTCAAAAACTAGTCAAGGCGACATGACGTTCTGAGGTAAAGTATGAGACGAGGGCGTGAATCCTAAATCCTAGCATAATCTTCTCCGTAAAATGCACAAGATGATAATTAAGCTCCATCACCACATGACCAAAAAATGCCATTTTAAATAAACAACAATTGAAGAAAACAAAAAACGATCGAGTTACCCTCAGTGGTTATTTTGCTGTAAACAGCTCTGACTGGTTATTATTGACCTGCCGTGAATCTGCTCTTTTATCGTGATTACAGTACGTTGGGCGTGAACGTGAATAGGTTATTTGGCGTGGTGTGTAGGCTGCCGTGTTTGGTTTAACCGGTCCCGATCCCAGCTGTGGGCGTTCGGGCAATGTTCAGTCCTGTATATTTGTATTTCCTGTCTGCAGGATCTGTCACAAGGTACATCGAAATGGTTAATTTCCCGATTGGCTGCAAAAAAATATGTAAAACGCACTAAAATTAAAATAAACTGAAAAAGATAAAATGAAAAGTTACTGGGCTGTATTTGAACCCGTGAGGCGAAAGAATAAAGCAACACCTTCGTCCACGAGCTGGTACATTTTCACCTGCGCATTATTTGTACTTTTACTTCTCACGCGATTCATGGAAAAATAACGCTAAATGGCCAGTTGCCGATCACGGAAAAATAACCACTGCGAATCTACGTGCCATTAAAAGATGGATTCTGACAATCATCGATATTTGCTGTAGGAATTTTCTTTTCCACATGAATGCACATTATGAGAAGCATCAATGCTAGACATGCCTATGACATCCAACATACACACTGCTGCAGACATGCAATGTTCAAATATAGGTTGAATTGACGTGATGGAATGATAAAATCAGAATGGTAGCACAGATTGAACAAAAAAACAAAAAAATTCAAAACGTTGGTAGGTACTGTGTGGTTACGACACATTTACGGCGTCAGACGTTCCAGAATAATGCATCGACTTTGCAGTCATTCTGGGCCCGACTTAAAGCCCTACCACGATCACAAATGTTACGACTATAATCATCACCAACCGGTTAAAAATGTGTCCGACGGTCATTTTGTTGACCACAAAGCGTATTATCCCAGTCGAGCCGTGAGGGGATTTTTGAGCAAATCAACAGTGCTCGGATACTGAACTCGTTAAGCTAACCAACTAGCTTAACTTCAGGGAGGAGACGTTAGGTAAAAGCTTTCAAATATGCCGAGGAAAAAAATACATAACTAAAACAGACTGTTACAGCAATCTGGAATGTTGTTTTGAAGGTTTGTGTTACATACCGAGTGGGGTGTTTTCGCGCAGTCATAAAACGGCGTCGCCCAAGGCTCAAGTCCTCACTGCGGCGGTCCACTGACTGGAGTAGCTATGCGAGTAACAGATGCTAACATGAGCTATCAGGCCTGCATTGTTTTCTCAGTCGAAGGTGCGCTTGACAGCCACACGGGACGCTCCTGCTCCGAGTTTACACGAGCAACGGCCAAACATCGCTTTATATACTTATATAAAAAACCCGCGATACTAAAATAAACACATCTGTCGTTTAAAATGTTGTCTGTAGCCTACTCTAAAATGGTCTGTCCTGAGGCACAAAATCCCAGACCGGAAAAACCCACGTCGTTATATCAGCTGCGATTTGATGTCATTTCCGGTCATTACCGTAATGTTGATAGTTATAATCATGATATCAGGTAAATACGGATTAAACGTGCTATTATGAATAAACTAACGACAGACAGATGATTTTGGCATAAATAAAAACAATACAAACGATTTTAAAATGGATTAAAAATGTCACCTTGTCCTATATAATTTGGATGAAGTCGCAAGGACAAACGCATACATTCTAGTTTACGGTAATGCGAATTGACGTCATAAGCTTCCCAGTAATTTTCCTGTGGCCCTTCCACATTAGGGTGGGCTATTGCTCAAAACATTTACATGGAATAGGAAACATTTCTTACATCTAAAGGGGAAATAAGCACGTAGTCATTCGACAGATTACTGTGATGAAATGGTGCATAATACACACTATTGTTTGAAGCCCTTACAAATGAGATTGAGAGCCTGGAGATATCCCTTAAAAATTCTAAATATATATCAATTATCAATCTACATTTATGATTTGTTATTACATCAAGAGACCTGAAAAAGTATCAATTTCAATTTAAAAAGTTGATTATAGATATGTACACATATGGATATGGAACTTTACTACAAAATACAGTACATAAAAATAATAGCGCAGTAGCCTATGCAAGTTTTTATGTTTTGTTTCGAAGAGAGTGAATCAAATGTAATCTAGTATGCATTTTGTTTTGCGTGGTACAGTATATAGTTCTCAAGGTCTTTCCAAAAAGCTAATGGGGCATGTGAACCAGTCGCACTTTCAGGTTCAGTTTTATAAAGGAACAGCTGCTATCAATATCACTAGTTCAGTGATTCTCAGATTTTGTTTGTAATGAGGAATTTAAAAAGCAACACATTACTCCAACGAATATTCATAAATTAGGCATTCCAGAAAAAATACCACATATCATTATTATTCTAGCTCTATAGAGATTCTCTGATGTGTACATTTTCTACTTAGAATGTCAATAACATTTACTGTATATAAATTATTAACAGTCACTGGTTGCTCATTTGTTTTTTGTTTTTTTTGTAGCATTTCATTAATTGTGAGAGTGCAGTGTGAGACGTGTAAGTGAACCACACAATACATTACTTCGACTTTTGTTAGCGTGGCCCCAGCAGACTTTAGAACTAAATGACCCCTGACAGGAAAAAAGGTTTCTCACCTCTAATGCAACATAAATCCTTAACAAATATCAGGCAAAGACACATTAAAGTGCAAATTTTCTTTTTTTATTCTGATTTCATTTTACAGCAGAAATTATGTAAAGCATTCAGAGGACATTTTCCACATATAAGGGCAATATTCAAAACACTTTGCATGGCCTCAGCAACAAAATATTCTCTTAAAAACATCAACCGTTTTGTGATGCTTGTGCATGCAAACCAAAAAGTAGAACATAGGAAGTCAAAGTAGGCTACAAAAGAAGAGGAATGATCGTCATGGAGAACACAACAGCAGGCAAGGTTGGAATAGAGCAGGAGGAGATGAGACAGAGGGAAGACGGGGGAGTGGACAGATTTGAGCCTTAGCTTATCTATGAGGGTCTACCATTCTAGCATGCAATGTGGTGTTTGGGCACGCCGCCTCAGAGACAAGGCATAAAAGGTTATACAGGTACCATTCATTTTCCAGGCGCACCATTGGGAAACAGAGGCCATCTCCGCGCATCTGCCAGAAACTGTCTCACTCATATCTTAACTTTAGTTTTTGTTTTTAAACGTAACTTTTTTGTTCTTCTTCCAGTCAACATCCTCTCCATAAACACATAGTCATCTCTATGTTAGCCAGTCTGTGTGCAAGGATGTTGCGGTTTGTGTGTTTCGAGAATCTAAAAGGAGTTGTGGTGATGCAGAAGGAGATTGTTTGAGAAAGATATTGAGAGCACATTTTAGAGATCTTATATATCTAATATATAACACTAGACTTACTAGTGCTTCAATCAAGGTAACACATGGCTGTAACTTACAGCATTTTGATATTTTTTTTTGTATATATCTTGTGCGTTAATGACCATTAGAAATCACTCAATACTTGTATTTCGTTTCTTGTAGAAAAAAAATGACACACGTTACAGATTAGATCAAGCAAACAGATCACATTCACTGCCTCACAAAATGAGACTAATATGAATGGGAGAGGGGCAGTCACCAACCCCATTCGAAAATGAGAGGACTCTTAATTCATAAACAAACAAACCGGAGTATCCCCATCATATGGGAAACACAAAGCTGTGTTTTAGCAATGAGTTAGTGACACTCCACATATCATCTCCCTGTTCTTCAACCCTGAGTAAAATCTAAGGGAGAGATTGACCTGTTCCCAAAGACATAAGCACAGAGAGAAAGACTGTGGCCTTCTTGTGTTTCTGACTGTGTGCACTTGTGTGCGTGAGAGTGCGAGACATGGGGTGAGAGGAAAGAGAGAGAGAATGGGAACGAGTGTACAGGAGCGTCTTTTTGTCAAACAGGTGCGTTTCTATAATGCTACGAGAGCATTTCCATGTGAACCTGTGCAGGAAAACACAAGCTCTAATTCCAAGACAGAGATTTCGTGGTTCTAATACTGCACAATGTGCACACACAAGCGGGCAAAAATGATCATGAGCGGGCAAAAATGATCATGAGCGTTCAGTCCAACCTCAAAATGAGTGCACGTAACTCGAATCAAGTCCAACACTGTCATCTTTTTTTTTTTTTTTAAACACACCATTTAGGAGAAAGAAAAAGGTAACTGGCAGCCATTCAGGGAACATACAATATTTTTTTCCTGATATGAACTTGCACTTTTCTGTTATTGATCAGGCACTTCCTAAACAGAGCTTTCCAGAGTGCTTAAGCACGTGTTATATAACGGCAGTGACGATGACGAGAAAAAGGAGTGAAATGATATGTCGGGAGTGGGAAGGAGACATTCTGTTTGACAGGATGGTGAAAATGGTTGAAAGTAAAGGTAGTATGTTGCTGAAGCACAACCGCATTGTAAAGAATGTAGCACCCTCTTCTTGCCTTTTTTTTTGGGTCAATGCATTCACATTTATATGATCTTTGTCAGCATCTTCATCACCATTATTTCAACAATTGCATCTTCAAATGTCGTCCTCTAGTCAAACTACTGTTGAGCTATTACTATCTTGTCTACTGTTTATAGTCTGTGTGTTGCCTCTGTGCATCTTACTGATATCTTTTGGGTGTTGTTTTTTTCCCCCTCCAACAAAAAGTATTAGGCAAAATAGCATTCATAATAATTGGCACTACTGGCAAAAAGTGTTTGATTTTTGCGAGCCAAGGAACAAAAGCACGACGTGTAAATGTTTCGTCTGAAAGATCATTGTTTCAGCTAACTTTGTTTTCCCACTTATTTAATTCTAACATTAGATTTTTCATTTGCATGCTTGAACAAAATGTTCTTTTCAGTAACACCTATACTGGATACTTTTAAAGTGAAGCCGTTAAAATCCTCTCACAGTCCATAGCCACTAACATGTTCTTTTTGTTGTTTCTGCGTCTTAAATATCATGCACATTACTCAGTTTGTAATATCTACATTATGTACAAGCAATACAGCCGTCCTGTGTAGCCAGGTCTCTATGTTAAGTTCTCATTATGGGAGTAAAATAATTTATAATCTTAAATACAGTCCTCTTATGAAAAAAGTTTCAGGGTCCTCGTATCCCCTTACCTCGTCAGTTTATATACAGGAATATGCAATAGTCCAAAATATGGATTTGATTGCCCGTATGGGCTAACATGGGGATCAATGCCCCGTATCGGGGAAAGTACTGGACCCGTGTCCTGTACAGAGCAAGCATAGAGACCTCTCAGAGTCAGGAAGAAGTCAAGGCAATGTTACTGTATGTTACTCTTTCCTCAAAACCACAGCTAGGATTTAGAGGTTCACGCAAAGAACAAACTAACAGAGACATTTAACCACCGCAACATGTCATATTTTAGCACACAAGGGGGGAAACCAGTCTCAAGCTTAACCACTCTGAAATAAATAATTAAGACCCCTAAATAAATAAACTTTGTTGTTGTTTTTTAAAAAAAGCACCCAAAATATGTCATTTGTCCTTACACAATTCACATTACGCAGGGCAAGGATAAGTCGATGAGAACAGTGAGACACAACTCCACATAGAAATACAAAAGAAACGACACGAAAGCAGTTTGGCAAGCATGCAGGAGCTCGCGGCTCAAACACATGCATTGAATCGAACGAACACGGACACCACGCGGGCGGGCAAAGTGCCGCCTCAGAGAACAAACTCCATACAAAGTCCATGTAACAAATTAAGACATCGTTAATTCACACACCCCCTCACCCTCATGGAAACAACGCTCCTCTTACATTCAAGTGGTTCCTCCCCTTTTGATCAGGTGACTGATTGGTAGGTTTGTAAGCGATGTGAAGTCAGACTGGTTGGTGGATATTGTGATTATACCGCGTTAACAGCATGGTTCGCCTCTAGAGGTCTTCGGCATGATGGAGAGGAGGAGTAAGCGAAAAGAACCAAGAAAGAACTTGCATGCAAATGCAACAAAGATGTGAGTTTTTTGGTTTATGTTTTCTTATCCTTTCATGGATCAGTGTTTGGGTACAAAACGCAACGGGTTTTGCATGAGTTCGGCAAGTCAGAGATGCCTTTGGCGAGTGGGCGAGCGAGCTTGAAGCCTTTCACCACATCCGGTCGCCGGCCGCTTCCTCCCGTTTGGAAACATACCCATGAAGAGTGCAAAGAATGCCATGAGGTTAATGCGATGGCCTCCCAGTGGAACTGCGGAGGAGGATCAGTGCTGCGGGTCCGAGCCAGATCCCTGGGCTGGCCCGAGTAGTCTGTCTGTCTGAGCTGCCATGATGGACACCTATCCTGTCCTCCGTCTGAGAAGCTTCTTCCACTCGAGAGAAGACAGGATAGAGGGCAAGCGAAAAAGGGAGAGGAGAGAATGGAAGGGGCAGGTAGCGATAGAGTTTGGAGAGGAAAAAGAAAAAGAAGGGGAGGGGGGGGGGATTGCTCACAGGCTTAGTGGGCTGTGGGTGGGGCCTGGCGGTGGGCTCTCAGGACCCCTGGCCTTTTTCTGCTCTCTGACCCTGGTGTAAAAACACACATCGGAAACACATTAGAGTGCTTTTTCCCTTGTTTGTGTATGTACATGTCTTCATGTCTGTTTCATCTGTAGCAGGGGTCACCAACGAAACTGGAAACACTGGAAGATATTTATAATGTTTCATATCGGTCTTATTATGAGAAATCACAACATGATCAGTGTATTCACATAAATGGATCTTGGAAGAGAGTAAAATAAAGAATTGGAAAAAATAAAAGTGACTCAAGGTTGGAACGAACTCACAAACTTCAGCTTGGTGAGACAGCCAATCTACTATCTGAGCCACACAACTCCTGTTTTCTGTTAATATGTCGCTCGTGTTAGCTGCAGCTGATTCCATGATTGTATGGAATCATCCTAACTGGGTAGGAGGGGCATAGCTCAGGTGGTAATGTGGCAGTCCTCCAAGCTGATGGTTGCGAGTTCGTTCCTCAACACTTGAGTGAGTTTTATTTTACTCTCTTCCTCGTGTAAATCTTAGTTTACTCTAAAACTTAGTCTATTTGGTAGGGATGTAATAATAAGTGCAATTTCGTGATATTGTGATATTAAAACTGCCACAATATCGTCGTTGTCATGTTCATGATATTTAAATGCCACACATCTTTTAAAAAAAAAAAAAGTCAGGTTGATTTCCATTTGTGCAGTTCTAGCACCCTCTGGTGGCTAGTTTTTTTTTTTTTTTTTAGTGCAATTTAATTTTCATTAGGGATGTTTTGGCCCTTCTATGTTTAAACACTAATTGTCAGATGAAGGGGAACGTAATATGCCTGTGAAGCAAGTCAATATGTGGAGGAACTCAATGTGTGCGTGCATTAACATCATTAAACAATAATAATAATAATAATAATAATAATAATAATAATAATAATAATAATAATAATAATAATATAAAATCGATGTTATGTACTAAGCGTGTCTTGGGTTGGACTAATTTTCGAATTATATTTTTTTTATATTCATTTTTATTTTCTCTTTTAGTCATTTATTTATTTAGTCATTTATTTATTTTGAATTTTGGCAGTTTTGGTCCTCCATAGTAGTGTGTTCATGTGTACAAAAATAAATAACGAAAAAGAATTTGCCTTTTTTCCCCCTCAAGCACTAATATCGGCTGATTAAATATGATAGGCCCTAATAATAACAACTTCATTTGAACACATTCCTTATTTCAGAAGTGCATATCAAACTGGTAGCACTTTGCATTAATCAGCTCCCAAGAAGTAGCTCTCAGTTTCAGAAAGGTTGGTGACCCCTGATCCGGTTATGATCCACAGGCTATTAATTTTCTGGGCAAATCACCACCCAGGAAATCCTGCCCACCCCCCTTCAAGGCACAAAAAAAAGGAGACAAGCAAGACACTTGAGTCCCCAACTGATGTCATGCCCCCAGGAAGACCATGTGCAAGAGTGCTCCTCTATCTATCTGTCAGTCATGCAGAAGTAGCAGCATCATTCCGCAGTCCTCGACGAGACAGACAGAAGAGCGAGGAAGGGAGGGAGGTAGGGAGGTAGAGAGAGGATCCTCTCCTCCCCCCACATGCAAACAGGCATCCGCCACCAGGAGAGAGAGAGTGAGAGAGCGAGCCAGAGAAGAGAGGGGGGAGGAGACTCACCCGCTTCAGGGGCCTATGGTCCATCAAAGGGCTTCGCAGGAACAGTAAAACAACAGCAGCTGTTAGCACCAATGCCCGTGCGGCAGTGGGCTGTCAACGTGTGCGCGTGTGGGCAGTGTGCACGTTGTGTGTTTTTGGGTGTGCGTGCACGCGCCAGTCAAACTTCATGGCTCACCTGTGGCGGCATCGGAGCAGGAACCTCAGGATCTTGCGCGCAGCCTGGTTCTGTTTTTTAGTCAAAAGGTTGCTGCGGGCAAAGGTGGGAGGGTGAGATAATGATCGCGAGCATGGGCGTGTGCTTTCGTGTTTTTAGTTACCTGAGGGAGTGTCTGTAGGAGCGGTAGTATTGCTGTATGAGGACTGCTGCTCTGCGACTTTGTTGGAACTTCCTCTGCTCATGGAAACTCCGGAAACGACTCTGGATCAGGATGGCTGCCAGGGTCATCCTCTTATAAAGTGCATACTGTAAGTAGTAATGTTGTCAAGCTTCATTCAACAGTAAATCGGAAATTTTCCACTACAGAACAAACACAGACTGTAAAAACAAAAAGCTTCAAAAAGATGCTGAGTCCTGAAATGTGCAATATTTTATGTATATAGAAAGTTACTTGAGCATTTATTTGATATCCAGTTTAAGGTTCATGTTCTAGTATGCTCTTAGTTGAATGACTGTCGTACTAGCCGTTTTTGTTCCAATACTGTTGCTTCTTGTGGCTTTCTCGTACCTGGACATCAAGTAAAGTATATCAAGTAAATGCTCAAAAAAAAAAGAAAGAAAAAAAAGAAAGTGAAACATCAGTGAAATAGATGTACATATATATATACATAAATATATGTACATATACATATACATATCTATGTACATATACATATCTATGTACATATATATATATATATATATATATATATATATATATATATATATATATATATATATATATATATATATATATATATATTATTTTTTTTTTTTTCAAACCCATCAAATATTACAAGACTCATCCAAATACTTCAAGGGCATGTCTTTCTTTGTGACGACAACAGAAATGTGCCAGCAATGACATGGAGGAAAGATAGGGACTGTGTCCTGGCTGCTCAGCTGGGTAAGAAAAAACAAAAAACAAAAAACAAAAAACAAAACATAACATACAACTGAAAATGTTTTAAATTGCTGTTCCTAAAAAATAAAAATAAAATAAAATAAAAAAAAACCTGCAAAGCCCTGCACAACCGATTGGCGCAAACTTGCCATGCGGTGGCTCTTTTGGTGCATGCATCTATGTTCAGGCTGCTCAGTACAACATGGTTGTCATAAGTTGGCAATAATAATAAAATAAAAATGGAATGTAGACTGCAAAAAAAGCCGGGCATATGAAAAGTGACTTGGATCCTACTTCTGCAGGTACTATGGGTTATATCCCACGGAAGAGGTGGGACTGTTTTTGCACATCAGTTTATTTCCGGTTCGGTTTGCATCGTGTGGGCTGCGTCAAAAATACTTGTGCTTCCGACTTTGTGCCCCTCGGTTACGCGTTCGCAACCCGGACCGGAAACAAACTGATGTGCAAAATCACGTCCCGCCTCTTCTGTGGCATATACCCCATTAGAATGAAGGTTTACTTTTAAACTTGCACAGTATAATAGCTAATGTTAAAGGGATACTTGACTCATCAAGACATTTTCAGCAGGAAAAAGTTAATATTTTGTCCATGTACAATTAATACCTTTAAAAACCAACACTTGCTGTCGACCGGAGATGACATCACCTGTGCTGAAGATGAAGAAGTCGGTAATGACCAATCATGGCTCAGTTTGCTGACCAAACATAGAAAACAGGTGAACCATGATTAGTCGTTACCTACTTCCTCAGCACAGGTGCGTCATCTCCAGTTGACAGAAGGTGGAAAAAATAGTTTTTAAAGGTATTAATTGTACATAAAAATGATGGTTATCAAGTTAATTCTGGACAAAATATTAACTTTTTACTGCTGAAAATGTCTCAATGAATCAAATATCCCTTTAAATGTTACTCAGAACTTTGCCTGTTCATTTGATAAAGAATGGCAACAGGTCCGATATGTATTTTGTGTTAAATTTGAATTAAAAATAAAACCTCTTCAACTGAATAAGCAGGGGTTCTCAAACTTTAGAGGAAAATGTCATAAGGGTATGATAACATCTTTTTTGTGAGAAAAAATTAATGCTATGAGAAAAGTAATAGTTTTTCAATAAAAAATAAAGAACAAATACCTATTTTGTCAGGATAAAAAGTTGTAATCTTTAGGGAATAAAGTGTTATGATTCCAAGATAAAAATGTAGTATTAATATTAAGATATTGAAGTCAAAATTAAGAGGGGAAGAAAGTCATACGGATTATTCTTGTAAAGTTATGCCTTTTATGTTTATTTATTACCCAAACAATTAAAAAAAAAAAAAAAAAGGCTGATCCCCATATGTTGGTATGCACTTTCTAAAATGATACGACGACATCATTTATTGAAAAATATTGTTTCATCCCCAGAGCTATGGATCGCTGGACTCCAGTCTGAGAACCACTGAAATAAAGTATTTATTTATTTATTTATTTTTTCTGTTTTAAAAGAGAGAATTGCAAGTTTTGGCTAAACTTAAACCGAGTACCTTCATGTAGGTCAGTTTAATGCCTTCTGAACATTGAATCATACCTGCTTGTATCTCTTATAGCAGCGTTGAATCACTGCTGCAATCTCTTTGCGTTGTTCCTGAATAGGACCCTGAAGGGGGCGATGGTAAGAATTTGTATAAAAGCCGCTCATGCAAGCAAGCAAACATGTATCACGCAAAACAGATACATGACAGCAAGAGTATTCAATAGAAGAATTTGTATTCGGCGTAACATGATGTGAAATTGGAGTGGAGGTTATACAAGCTGATGGGTGGGTACCTTGTGTTTTCTAAGGGAGTGCAGAGCATTCCTGATGGTCTCACATAGCTCTCTCTGCTCTGCTTCTGTCATGGCAAGAAAAGAGGAATCCGCTTTCAATCGTTCCGCTTTCATAGCTGTAGAACGAGAGGAAGGAGTTCCCGTCAGAGGGGGTTGGCAGGGCCTGCTTTGCTTGACGACACTGCTCACCTTCAGGCCCTGAGTGAGAGTTTGCTTTCGGGCCGGGAGTCTGGGGCTTGGCATTTAGGAACCTGCAGAGCAGCAGAATGCAAAGCATATGTCTAAATAAAGTGTGGAAAAGAATTCATCGGATTCAAACGGTTTAACTTACCTTTCCACCTCAGCGAGGTAACCAGACAGTAGTCTGACATCACCGCCGAGGCCCACCCTTCCGGAGTCTGTTTCGGTCTCCATATCCTCCTGTTTAAGTCGGGCAGTGGATGTCTCCATGATGTGATCAGCAAGCATTGAAATGTCCATCTTCAACACACACACACATACATATCTGGATCAAATTTTGGCTCACATCACAAAAACGGCTTGTAGCTTAAAAACTCTCTCGACCTGCAAGTCTTCTGTGTTATCCTGATAAGTCAGCAGCTCAGTCTCCTCGCCCCGATCAGACAGGACTCTCTGGCGCAGGTGAACAGCCAGTCGCTCCTTCCCTAGAATCCGCCTGGCTAAGCTACGCTGCCCCAGGGTCTGTCTCAGACTCCACCTGGCGCCCCCTCCAGATGCCCCTATCCTGGCCTGCAGGTGGGAGAAGGAGGGGCTGGGGAGCTGAGGGCTGGCAGGAGGTGTGCCGCGATTACTGAGGTTGGGATGTTGGGTTTGCTGAGGACTTGGGAGGGGGGAAGGGTGACTGTTTGGGCTGTGGTGGTTTGGGAGGGTGTTGAGGTTGCTGGAGGTTGAGTTAGCGAGTTGTTGCTGGGTGGGTTTGAGTCTTTTGGCTGGGGGTGGACCCCCTTGCTCTCCCTGGGTTGTCTGTGAAGCTCTGTGTCCTGTTTGGTTCCAGGTCTGGTTGTTGGGCTGGCTCTCAGTCCGAGCTCGCCTCAGTTCTGGGAGAAGTGGGATAAGAGCTGATTAGCACAACAAATGTATATTCCCATTACACTGAGCATAAGATATCATTGGTGAGTTCATCCAAACATATGCTTTTTTAACTTCAGTATGACCAAAACTTTTTTTTTTTTTTAAAGAAAATAGGTCAACATTTTGAAAGAAAATGTGTATTTCCGTTCTACTGACATTTACATCTGCACGGTAAATGTGTAAAGCCAAAGTTGACGTCTTGCAGAGTGCAAAAGGGGGAAAGGAACACCCAATAATCTGCAGTTCTGCACACAACTGCTGTTAAAACCAAATTGGGTGAAATAGCTAACCCAGTGCTGGATCCAAGACTGAGCTAATGTGTTGGAACCAACAAGGGATAAAAACTACCCACGCTGATGAGTTGAAGCTACCAATAAATGGGTTACCAGGTTATCAGCATAGCCGTGATTAAATGTAACATCATTTTATTACCAATATAATTCGCTAACAGTGAAAAGCCAAGGTTTTTTTCTCAAATCCATAAAACTCTTAATAAAAACAAAAAAGGCTGATAAACAGTCGCAATATGTTTTAAATGAGGAGAAAATTGGGAAAATTATCCCCAACACCAAAATCAAAATAAAATAATAACAAACTACTGAAAAATATCTAATAATAGAGGCTGTAAATACCAGCAGTAGTTGGCGCTATAGAACAGCAGTTTGACACATCAGCAAATTATCATCTGCTTCAGAAAGGAAGGTCTTTGTTCACAAATTTTTGTCATTGTTTGAAATTACATTTTAGATATCAAAAGTACAAGCACAATTCCAATGAAGTTGGGACATTGTCCATCCATTATCTAACATACATAAAAAACGAATACAAAGATTTGAAAATCATGTTCAACCTATACTTAATGAACTAACAATAATAAAATTGATCAGTTTGAACATTACACATCTTGTCTTTGTAGTGTATTCAAAAATAGATTGAACATGATTTGCAAATCATTGTATTCTGTTTTTATTTATGTTTAATACAATGTCCCAATGTCATTGAAATTGGGTTTGTAGTAGAGGTATAGGTACTCGGTATCAGTAAATTTTTAAAGAAAAATATTATTATATTAGAATATGTGAATCCTTCCTCCTTGTTAGAGTACAGCAAGTTGTGCAAAAAGTGCAGAAACGCTGAACAGGTAGATATTAACTAAGTTCACCTATAAAAATTGTGGTACATTTTAGGCTCATCCTGAATTTTCACCAGGAAGCTCAATATCCCAAACATTTTTCAAATACTGTGTTTATTATGTATGTATATGACCCCTATGTGCTTAGTAGCATAGGAAAGAGATTAAAAAATAAAAGTGAAACAATATTTAGTGATTGCTATAAAAGAGATGTGAGAGATTTCAAGATGTCATTGGCACATTATTGTCTTGCTGCCCATAATCTCAAACTCAAATTATTCTAGAAAATATTTTTTGACCAAAAACAAATGTACTATTTATTGACAGTATCTCTCACCTGCATTTGGGTTTGAGGAGTGACTGTTGTTTATTCTGCTGATCTCAGAGCCTCCTCTCCACCTGTCCATCCACGTGTCAGCAGGCTGACTTGGCGCTTGAGGACTTTGCTGTAGCTGCTCTAAGAGCTCAGCCAGTCGCGTGTGGCCCCGAGATCTGGCAATGTTGAGCGGCAAGCGTCCCAGAGAATCGGGAATAGCCAAAGCTCTTGGGTCCCACTGGTAAAGCACCAGCGCTGCATCAGTATGACCCAGAGCGCATGCCCACATCTGGAGAGACCAACGGGATGTCGTCAGACAAACGCACATGGAGAGAGGACCCCCATATAAGGCAATATCGATCACTCACCAGTGGTGTGCAGGAGAAGTGGTCGACATTAAGAGGATCCACCTCCAGCTCGAGGTCAATACTGTCAGCATGCTTGGTGCTGCAGAGCAAAAGTCACGTGAGAAATCTGCCTTCCTCTCAGTGCTCTGTTGTGACAGTTTGTTACTCACCGCCAGCGGATGAGAGTCTGAATGAGCCCGGCGTAGCCTTGAGCTGCAGCCAGATGCAATAAGGTCATCCCTCTTGAGTTCTTGCTGTGGACGAGCTGATTGGACGAAGCCCAACACGGCTGCGACATCATCTTCTCACACACAACCACAACACGACCCTCAAATGAACTGTGGTCAGGAGAGGTCTGGGGAAGAAATTGTGACAGTGATTAAAAAGTTGTCCTATTTCCACTAAGGATTTGATGTTTTCAGTGTTACACAAAACGGTTAGCAACGTTTCTAGAAGGCTTTGCCCAGGGAAGAACCTGTTAATTTTCAGTGCAAAACAAATAGTGGAACCTTGACATACGAGTTCAATTTGTTCTGTGACCACGCTTGTATCCCAAGTCATCTTTCCTCTCCTTTATTATAAAACATGCAGTAATAACATAATTAGACACAAGAAAATAAAATGTAAAGAATTAATTTGTTGTGCATCACTTTATGGTGTCTGTATCTTGGCCACTAATGGGGAGAAGTGTAACAGAAAAACAGATACAAAGAAGACAGTCTCAACAGCTAAAGCCCATATCTCACTTAGCAGCGAAGGGTCCGTTCAAGGTTGCAAACGGTCGCAAAGACGTTCACAAACACTTTTAATGTTTGCAAGCAGTCTTTCTTGTTGCCAAGATGGTGAAGGTGTGCGAATGTAGACAATGTTTTTTTTTTTTTTTTTTTTTTTTTGCCAGGGTTAATTCAAGGGTGCAAAGATGTTAGCCACGCATTCATAAATAGTTTTAACGGTCAGTTTTTCTTGTTGCACAGAAATTGTTCAACATGTTCAAAATTTGATGGTAACAAGAAAAACTGTTTGCAAACATCTTTGCAACCTTTTACAAACTCTGATTGAAAAAAAAAAAAAATATATAAAAATATATATATATATATATATATATATATATATATATATATATATATATTGCTACATTCGCAAAATGAGTATTTTAGCTGAGATGTGTACAGTTCAAAATTGGGTACACAAGTTTATTACACATTTTGCTGATTTCAGTGTAAAAACGGGTAGGAACATAAATGACCCAAATATCAGATGTTAAAGTTATGATCGGATGTCAAAATAGATGTGTATTGGCTACTAACTGTGTTTAGTTTACTGTGGTGTGTTTATAAACAATATTGTAAAAACAACAGCAACCTTTAGCTCCTGAAAAAAAAATCTAAAAATGTGACACAAATTGTCATATCTTAGCTAATCTTAATGATTAACTATGATCAATGACCGACTGATCCGAATTATGATTGTTCTTTCTTAGTGGATCTCTGAACAGCATTCAATTTTAACAGCATTCAATTTTAAATATCTGCTCAGATTTACTTTTCTTTTATAGTTCATTTATGTTCAAGAAAATTTCCACTCAAACAAATTGCATCTTTCTGCCTTACTTGAGACTGCTGTTCGGTGGCTCCCCCTCCCTCTACACCGCCACTCTTGGTTGCCATAGTTTCTGAGCTGGGGTTTTGATTGGTTATATCAGCCATCCTCTGTTCCATCTGCTCCAGACGCTCCAAGATGGACATCCTGAACTGGGTATCTACAGAAAAAAATACATAAATATATCGTTTATTCAAAAACAATATTTATTGTATGTTTTAAGACATATAGTCCTAAAGGAAAGTTGCTTATGGGCGGCTTGCTATAGAAGGATGAACCTACACACACCCAAGCACCATCTAGGGTCTGAATCTGCACTTGAAAGCGAATGTAATATAAGTGCACACATCCGGCAACAAACCATATTAAGAATATTTTTACATGGCTGTAAGTGTGACCCATTATTCCTGTGCAGCTGCGGTTTGCTGCAGTGCACATCATGTCACTCAGACTCTTTATTTTCCCTCCTCTCCTCTCTGCTGTCTGTAGCACACAGACTGAGGAAAAAAAGAGGG